>NC_083652.1:8717200-8937161 GCF_963576545.1 Limanda limanda
CACAAAATTTCCAGTTTATGCCCGTTAATTCCCGTATATTCCCGTATATTCCCGTTTATTCCCGTTAATTCCCGTATATTCCCGTTAATTCCCGTTAATTCCCATGGAAAGTTTCCAACTTTGAATATTACCGGAATTTTGCAACCCTAGGTCTAAATGATCAGAGAAGGAGTTTGGAGGTGCCATATAGGAAGAAAGACGGATTTGAAAACAACCAGACATGCAGAAAGGACATTAGAAAGCAAGCCAGCGATATAATCAGTAGTTCCCCCCCCCCATCTAGGATCAGCAGTGGCATTTCACTCTTGGGAAGTCCCGTAGGAGGGAAGTAAGAGACCAGGCTCATGCTACACAATCAACGGCTGCAGAATAAGAGCTGTGTGAAACCCCTCGGGGACACGTTGCTGGGGTCGGCATTTTGACTGAGATTTGCTGACAAGGCCCGTAAGGTTGCTTATGGCGACGGGCCTCGGAGGAGGAGGCGGTTAGTGGAATTTAGGGACACATTTCTTTCCCCCTCCTGAAATGAAATATTCATGCAGATTTAGTTTCTTTTTCAAAATGCAGGGATGAATAGAAAAAACGGACGTTGACAAACGAGCGAGCCCCTTTTTATCGCACGCCGCCATGACCTCCAAGCCGAGAGGGAACGGGGGTGGGGGGGGGGGGAGAAGAGGGAGGGGCATGATAAACTGTTCTGTAAATGTATGAATTTTTAATAAGCTTTCGCCGTGTTCATTTTGTGCTCTCCCGTGTCGGACATACAAAAAGTGGAGAGGTTTTTTTTTTTTTTTTTTCAGCGCCGCACACAAAAGCCCTCAGAACAAAAGAAGCCCCCCCCCCCGCTGTTGTCTGAGAGCGCGCTGGAGGCAGCCTCGGAAAAATCTGCCACCGAAAAACAGAGAGTTCATGTAAATAATATATATAAACAAAAGATGGAGCAGGCAAAACACTTAGCGGATGTAAAATAGAGAGGGCCCCATTGGTGTCGAGGCCGGCATCACGCTATCGTTCCACTCTTCCTCAGTCTCTTTTAGTCTGAGGGCAGTTCATGTTTGTGTCTGAAACGTGTCCGGAAAATGTGTGTCGGCACGGCGGACGCCAAAGTTTTACACAATGAACCCTCTGCTGCTCTAATCCAAGAGGCCCAGGTTGTTATCCTGTTGTTGATCTTAAATTGAATTCCGACACAGCTGAGGAGTCGGCAGCGAGAGAAGTGACCACTGGCTGAACTCCAGACGTTTTTTCCGCGCTAATCTGCCCGGAGATCTGATCGAGCTTCTCTGCTTCTCAGGCCAATCTCCACCTTGGCCGTGGTTCCGCCTAATGAGGAAGTCCGTGCGTCTGGGACATGGATGTGGCCGCGGTGCGTGGCCGCGACCAAAGTCAAAAGCCCGTCCACTGCGGATGAAAAGATCCCTCTGTGACGGAGAGATGTTTTAAGGTCGTGGGAAAACGCTGTCCTGCCTCATCTGTGAGGAAACGTTTCATCGGTTGATTTTTGCCTGAACGTGCGTTTATGAGCGCGATCATGAAACAGGAGATTAAACAAGAGGCCGCGCTGTGCTTTAGGGAAGAGGGAGGCTGGAGGGATTTGAAAATTAAATTTGTTTCTGATTTGATTTCAAGCAAACAATTTACAGTCTCAATTAACTGGGCATATTGTAACATTACTCAGGGGAACGCTTAATGCTGGAGGACTTCCGTTATGGGTTCAGCCTCTTCTCTCTAAATAGCTGCACAGCCCATGTCAACACTGGCTCTCTGGCCCACTCTAATACCACAGACCGAGGAGTTAGAGCATCTGAATTATTCATGCCTCGGATGGAGGGGCTTCATTTGTCTCCAGACATGTTGAGATCATTGACATTCAGTCTACGGTCCCGATCCGCATCTCTGTCTCTGGACCGCTGCCTCTTTCTGGGACATTTAGTCTTTTACTGTGGAGATATATTGCCTGCTTGTGCCAAGGTGGTGTGAGAGATGGGGGGTGCGTGCTGGAAGATTTCAGTTTCTTTGTGAAGAGCTCAAACAGCAGTGATGTCGAAAACCTCCACTAAGAAGTCCGAGGACACCCAAAGAATTAGCTTAAGGCCCAATGAGGTGCAGTGTACCTTGAATATTGATTGACTTTGAATTAACTTTGCGCTCTGTAGCTGCTTCCGCTGGGACTCATCAACACAAGTGACGTTGTTGTTCATGACAACAGCACGTTCACGACAACTGATTCTCCAGTTTGGGGTTCAGCGATAATGAGTGCCGCTTTTTCTGAACCTTGAACAAACAGGTGAACAGCTCTTTGTGCAGTAGCGGGGGTGCAGCCTCAGGGTTCTGTGGACTGAGTCCTGCAGTCGGTCTTTACAGCTCATAGACTGCTGGTCACTTTCACAGTTTCAGGGAGAAAGGCTCCAATCAGCATCACCACAGGCCAAGCTAACTAGCTTATTCCAATCAGAGAGGCTTAGAACTTGCACTGCACTAGAAAGAAAGCAGCAGCCGAAAACCACTGAAAGGAGAAAACAGGGAAGAAACTGGCTAAAAGATGAAAAAGCAGAAAAAGTTGCTGATGTTTTGCTCATTAAAAGGTTTGATGCGCTTGTGTCTTTCCCTTTTTTATCTTTCCTCTCGCTTGCTTGCGAATAATCTCCCTCTCTCCGTCTCTGTGTCGTAGGGAAGCACGATAGGTCGACAGATGGGGGCGGTGGCCTACGTGGAGTGCACCTCCAAGGTTTCGGAGAACAGCGTCCGAGACGTGTTCCACATCACCACGCTGGCGTCGGTGCAGCGGACGCACAAGCCGCAGCTCAAACGCAGCAGTTCCCGCCGGGGCTTGAAGCGAGTGTCTCAGCTGCCCCTGCCGCCGCTGCCCGGCCGGACTGAGCAGATCGACCAGGCTCCGACCATCAGGAAGGACCGAGCCAAGAGCTGCGTGCTCATGTAGAGACCCATTCTTCTAAATATATATATATGTATATACCTAAACACAGAAATATATATAAGAGGAAGTCTATTTATTGTTTTTTGATTTGTTTTTCCCCCTCATGTTTTCATTTCTTTGCACTGCAGAGTGGTTGGGGATAAAAGAAACACTGCGCTGTGAAAACTAAATGCTTTGGGATTTTCTTTTTTTTTTGCCTGTGTGCATATTTTCTAAGCTGTTTACATATTTGTGTTGTTTTGAGATGATGGCAAATTGGACTAACTCTCCGGACACGTGGAAGCTGTGACAGTGGAAGTGTCGTCTCGTCCTGGGTATTAAAGAGGAACTCATTTCCTGAAACGGCTCAAGTGAAAGGACGGTACTGCGGCGGAGCGGGGGTTGAGGAGATGGACGTGAGAGGAGCCACAGTGAAGACGGACGTCTGTGGATGAAACTTTCAAAGACAATATCGCTGAGCGCACATGAGGACTGAATGTGCAGCTTCAGTCTGTAGTTGCCTCCTGTCGCCATATCTGAGAGAGAAACGTGTATGTACAGTCTTGCTGAAAAGGGATTAGGTGAAACGATGAGTCAAACCAAACATTAGGAGCTGGAAATGAGATTTTGTGACACTGATGGAAGTTCTGTGAAGGTGTGTGTGTGAGAGAGCGTTACAACCACAAGTGCATTTTAAGAATAAAGAAAAATGCCACAGCACAGCCAATCTGATGTTATTTTGCTCATGTTAACACCAACGACTCCAACTTGTGTCAGTTTCACTGAAGTTAATGCTGTTGTCACTATTTTAAAGTTGTTTCTTTGTGGAAAATAAAGTGAGAAAATGTTAGGGCTATTTTGTTGTACTTTCTCTAAACTCTGAAATAAAGCAGCAGCTTGACCCTACAGGGAGACAACGGGTTATTTTCCTTCATATGTATTTTCAGGCTGGTCTCATAAGCTATTTTGGTTGGTTGGTTTTTCAGCAGGATTATGCAAAAACTCCAGAGCGTTTTTTTTTTTAATTGGTGAAAGGATAAGACATGGGCCCACAAGGAAACCACAAACTCTTAAGTGGAACCCGACAAAGGATAATTCTTTTCACATTCACAACATTGCGAGATAAGACATTTTCACTGATTTACCAGGAAATCATGTATGGATCTTAATGAAATACAAAAACAAAATTTGCAATTGGGTGCAGATAAAAATCCAAATCTGGATCTAGTGAAATTTGGTTTCGTAAGGGATCTGTTTGACCTTGCCGGAGGTATGTGCTCTACTGAGTCCCATCCTAAATGTTTCCTAACTGCTACAAGGTTGTTCACTTTTCACCACTGTCAATTCGTTGGTTGGTTGGTCAAGATTATATAAAAACCACTGAACAGATTTCCACAAAAAGGACACATTACATTTCAGTGCAGATCTTAACAAAGAGGCGGATTCAAGAACTATTATTTCTCTTTCTTTAACATTGCGACATAGGAATTTTTGTTCACATTATCAAATTTCTTGATGAGTTTGGTGAAAAAATAAATCAGGCATGTTTCGGGGACCGATTATCATGTGTTTGAATTTTGGTGTGGATCTAGTGAATTTAAATGTGGTTTTATAAAGGGGACTCTCTAGCCTTTGTGGAAGCGTGCACTCTACTGGGTGTCATTAAACCATGTGATTATCACACTTCAACCAACTGTTTCCTTTAATCAGATGAAGCAAATAAATCATTTACACTCGTATTATTCTCCTTCATCAGCCTGTAAATAATAAGGCTCCACTTCCTGTGTTGATGCCATCTCTGTGCTCTCCTGCAGCCTGAGCAATGAGTCAGTCCCTGTTGAGGTAATGTGCACAGACCTTGCAGACCTCTGTGCTCGCAAAAACAAAATTGAACTGCAATGCAGCAGCACCCGAGCACTGAATCCTTTTTTTTTTTAAGTGACCGACTCAAAACTATTTCAGGGACTTCAACTCTATTCAGTGCGACAGATGACGTGACAGGCGAGCTATTATATCGACAGGGAGCAATTTTGGTGTCCGGCTGGTCCATAGACTTTTTTTCTTCTTCTGGACCCCAGGAACACAGTTTCTCTTACGCAGCAGGACTTTCTGTCTGGAGTGGGTTTGCATTTGGCAAGCTGCTGCTGCCTGACAGGATTTAGGTGGAGGTGAGCGTGGACAGGCCCGTCCACTGTAAGTTGAAATCACTCTGGCAGCAACTAAAAGCTTTACCTCTACAACTGTCAGTGTTGTCTGACAACTTAACTGGTGTTAAATCCATGCTAGACAGCCAGGATAGATGTGGAGAGAAACAGGCGAACAGAAGAAACTGAAGGGGAAGCGACAGAGGGTGTGTGAGGGGAAGAACTGAAGGAATAATCGACCAGAAATATGTATTTCAAATATCACAACCTCCTGCAGCTTGTTTCCTCACGTAGGATGGGAGATGGATTCACAGCTGTTGTCAGGGCAAAGAATGCATCAAATTGTCCAAAGAACGAATAGGAAAACGAATAAATAAAAAAATCAATGGAAATAAATCAGCAGCAAGATAGAAAAGAAAAACCATTTCAGCATCACAAACGTTTTTGGGGCTTTCTCAAGAATTTATCCATTTCTTCAGAGATACTTGTTTTCATCATCGCGCTTCAAGAAACAATCGGATTCGACGACTTGGGAAGGAAACATCGAACTGCTCAACTGCTCAGCTCATGCCGTGAGTGGCCAGGGTTCATGGGGCGGTTGGCTCCAAAGATCAACAAGGCAAAAAGGTCAGGAATCTATGATGCAGACGATTTCTGACGTGGATCCGGACGAAACCCAGAATCTTAGATTTCTTTTCAATTTCTTAGATTTGTTTTGACATTTTCACCACCGAGAGGAATGTTAGGCTTTTACAGAGGTTTGCATTCTACTGTTAATGAGAGTGACTGTCCACCAGAATGTGACAGAATCAGATTTAGTTCCAATGTAAGGCATGAGGTAAATGAAAGCAGAGTCATAAGGATAATTGCAAAGAGCAACCCATCTGCAAATCGAGTTAATAAGACTGAAGCTTCCAAAAATGATATAACACATGGGCTACCAAACACACGTAGGCTACAAAATAGTATTCTCTATAATCAAGTAGTGTAAATGTCATGCCTGCACACTCTAAACTGCAACAGAAAGACATAGCTTTATTATCAGAGACATAAAGTTCAGTGTGTGTGCAAGTGAGGATCCAGGTAAGCACCTGCAGACGTATATAAAGTAGCTTCTGGCGGATGATCGCTTTTTGGCACAACACCAGTTATTAAACCCACAAGGAAGTGAGTGTTTGATATTTGAAAAAGAGATTTTTAGTGGTGTGTCCCAAAGAGTAGAAAGAGAAGTAGTAATTTTACTAGGATGGACACATTAGTCACAGAGGAGCAGTAGAGAGGTGTTGCCCAGGCCAGGAAATGAGCAGTTGAAATGAGGGCAACACCCTCGTCGGGGGCACCAGGCTCCTACAGTTCACACTGATGCTTAACAGGATTAGTGTTGCAGTGCAAATGCTTGTGTGCGATGGCATCATCTCCATTGCACTGCCCTGCATCTCCCCATCCGCCTGCATAAGCGTCAAATAAAGCAAGTCATCCAGACGCTGCAGCCAGACGCGTGTGCATCTTGCCAAGACGAAGACCAATCAGCTGCTGCTTTTTTGTGAAATTAAACCCACATCTGAGTTTATCTGGAGGATCTAGTCCCACTTAGAGGCAGGTTTATTACGGCAGGATGTCCTCAAATTCCGCAATGTGATCAGCCATTTGCCCTTTCCCTCCGAGACGCCGGGAGGATTAGTCCCTTCGCAGGTTCACGCTCCGTCTCTGCATTCTTGACTTTCCCTTCTCCGGCTCTGACCGACACACAGAGAGCCCAGTCATCTCAGGCCGGAGCCGCCAGAGGTGACGTCACGTGCACAGGAAGTCCACCATCACGGAGCGTTCTTTGGCAAATTAGTACAATTTGCAGATGGGGTTGTGTCCTCAGAAAGGGCAGAGCGGCAGAGAGAGGGCAGAGAGGGATAGAGAGAGAGAGAGAAAGTGATTGACACACCCAGACACACAGAGGAGGGGTGATGGAGAACGAGGGAGACGGTACTTGGCCCGTCTGCTGACAAAAGGCCACAGAGCAGAGCTACAAATTAAATACAGTCATGAGAGGATTTGTAATGAGAAGCAGTATGACACACACACACACACACACACACACACACACACACACACACACACACACACACACACACACACACACACACACACACACACACACACACACACACACACACACACACACACACACACACACACACACACACACACACACACACACACACACACACACACACACACACACACGAAACTGGCAGAGATTATGGCATTGATGATCACAAGAAAATGCCTTCAAAGGCATATTCATCTGACGATCTTTCCCCTGTTACCTCTTAAGATTTTCAACTTTATTGTTTTCCGTTTCCCAGCAGATAAACCCGACAAAATAGAGTCCAACCTGGTCCCCTCCCTGTGGTTGGTTAGCAGTGAAACACAGGCTGTGGAGATTAATTAACCCACGGTTTAATGCTTTCTGCTATAGTTAAAATGTGTGAGCGTGTGCTTTAATATAGTTGATCGAGTGTGTGTGTGTGTGTGTGTGTGTGTGTGTGTGTGTGTGTGTGTGTGTGTGTGTGTGTGTGTGTGCACTCGCGAACATCTTTATCTGTATTTGTCTCTGTGACTCAATTTACATCTGGGACCAATGTCTCTAAAGTAGAACAGGGGAGGATTTGACGAAAGGGACAAGTTATTGATATTTTAGAAGGTGTGTTTTTCCATCATGGGTTCTCAGATGGATGCACACATATTTCCCTGAGGGATTAGAGGTTGTGTGACTGAGCTGTGCGACGGCCGGGGAGGGGGTGGTGGTGGTGGTGGGGGGGCTGATAAGATGTAAAAGATGGAGAGGTTTGGCAGCGATATTCAGAATCCACTGCTCGACTCTTTAAATTGCAGTCCACAGACTGATTCATATCTTGGAGGGCTTCCATGAAAAATAAACCAGCTTTTATCTGTGATTGAGGTGAACAATTCTGAGGATTTATTGTGTGTTGCAAAGCTGGAGCCGGTCTGAGCTGTTGTTTTCTTTAAGCTGGGCTTAGTTAATTGTTTTAAAGCTTGACTAACATTATGTCTTTCTCTCTCTGAAAATGGCAGCCACGATCAGAGCTGGAGCAGAGCAATTTTCTTACGTCATCAAGTCACGTCTTTCCTCGACTTGAAGACATTTTCCATCGAGGTCAAGGAAACGTAGGAAAGTGCAGCCTTAGGGCTCCATTTTAATTATCTCAGCTCATGGTCTGAAGCGCACAGTGCATTCTGGGCCGTTTGCAAATCCACTTTTGCTCGTTTCAGGGTGGAACAAAGTTTGTAAAGGGTTGTGCTTGCTCTCCTAATGAATCCCAATTTGTCAATTAAAGTGCTATAAATCAATCAGAGGGCCAGCTCCTATTCCCTTTAAAAGCCAGGTGAGCTTGCATCTTGGTGATTAAAAGGCGGACTTGCCAGGTAATAGGAAAGAACACTTCTTCGGAGAGGAAACTGTTTCGCAATACACGTGAATAGATCATCTGTGTGTTTCGCGCTAATGTTTGGGCTTCATATGTAGGTGCGTAATACTATCTTGATAATGCAGCCTTCATGTAACAGAATTAGACTGTGCCACTGACTTCAGATCAGATTTTAAAAGTGTGGTCAAAAGTATGATCACTTTCCCCTGCGTCACACATCTCCATTTCCTCCCACCATCCAGAAAATGAGGTTAAATAACCAGGAATCAAACCCTGCTATCTTGTGTATTTGGAGCTAGAGTTTGGAGCCAGAGTTGTTTAATCCTGTTTTTTATAGCATCAGATAAGTAATAAAACCAAACTTACTGGACCAATTAACACTTTACAAACTATGTATTTACTTTGACCTTTTAGTTTGGCTCATATCCTATCAACAAATATAGAGAAGGTGGGACTTATGACCTGTACTGCAGCCAGCCAACAGGTGGCGATCGATTCACTTTGGCTTCACTTTGAGGGAAATGTCATGTCATCCATCTTTATACACAGTCTATGGCCTGACCACAACTCATTTTAGACCAACACAGCATGAGTGGTCAGATGGTCCCTTGCTATTTTAACAATATGGGTGCTGGATGGGAAAATTACTTGGTCTGAAACCAACAGTCAGTGGTGATGTGCTTCGAGTCAGTCTGGATCTGTGTAATACAGGGCCCTTATTCCTGTCAACTTGTAGCAGCTACATGTCTTTGTAAGATTCTGAAGTATATTTGTTTGAAGTCATATGATCAAGTTGGTAAACTGTCAGGAGCCAATCATGTGCTAAATAACCACGGCAGCAAGTTGCAATTGAAGCACTTTGTCACTTCAAACATCGGTTCTGCAGTTGTAGCTTTATTGGTCTTAAACAATCCCTCTAATTGTTGCTATTCTTTTGGGTGGGTAAATAAATCCAAACATGTCCTTGTCCCCAGTCACTTGGGTTCAAACTCTCATATATGTAGCAGCCAGTTACACAGTCACACAATAGGGAGATGCCCTTTTAGTCGTTGGCCATTTCACCAGTGAGCAGCTCGACTGGAGCAGCCGGGGTTCTGTGCCTTAACAAAGGGCACGTCACTGTCAACCGCTTCGGAAGGGAAGAGCATTCATTATTCGCCACTGCCAATGAGGTAAGATCATTTCACCTATTGCTGTTACAGTATGACGTGTCGAGCGAGCTTCTTTTACTAACCAGTGTTTAAAACACACAAAAGTATTATCTTGAAAAATGTCAGAGAACAAAGGTAGGTGTCATTTGGATTTAATTTCCATTTATTTTTCTTAATACGAAAAACTCTGAATCTAATACATCTAAGAGCTCACTTGTGGTTCACAGGTTCTTGAGGTCGTGGTTTGGATATCTGCTGTAAACCTGAACTTGTATCTTACTTTGATCACATCCCTGTATTTCATGTTTCCTCCCCTGTATGCAGCTGGTCAATAAAATGTGACCATAATGCAAAGCAGAAGTCATGCTGAACAGAGAATATTGTTTGACCTTCCTAAATATTCAAACTCTTGGCATGAGGTTATTCTCTATCGCAGCAAGACGTAATATATAATATAACTTCAACTTTATTGTCCTTAAGGAAATACTGGCCTTGTAGCCATGCAGGTGAAAACGCAGAACTCCCACAGACTAGAGCCGACAATACATAAAGCAGAATAAAAAGCCAGCAATCTGAGAAGGCAAAGGAGTGCGTACTTCCTCTTACTCAGGGGAGGTCAGTTGAGTAGGTGGTCTGCTGGAACCCGTGTGGTTCCGGACACATTTGCCTACACACAGCTAAAAGACTAAGTCCCACATCACCTCCAGGTGTGGTCTGAGCGAATGGATCTCAGTATGTCTTTATGTTCAGAACACCCAAGAGGGACTTTAATGCTGAATATGAACAGAGCCCCAGTCTCAACCGAACATTTTGGAAGAAGTGAGGCAGCAGTGGGTTTAGTACATTATTCAATTGCTTGGAAATCAAATCTAACTTGTTTCTATGGGAAAGAAAATCTTTCTTAAAGATTAACATAGTTTAATGTGCTATAGGGTTGTGCTTTACTGATCAAGCTGACGAATCATTAACACTGTTTTTTAAACACCAATTTATCAAAATAAATAGCTTGACCTTTACCCAATAGCATCTTCGAACTCAAATTGCATCCAGAGCGCATATCTCCACCAAGGCCCAACTGTCCCATTAAATTATAACAAGCCTTATAGCTGTTTATGACGCTTATTGGCTACACATTTATGAAGTTACAGGTATCTAACCCTATTTGTTACCATAGAGTAGCTGAAAAAATCCTGCACTTAACCAAATTTCAATCCCCTAAATCCAGATTTGGATTTGGATCTGCACCAAATTGCCCGCAAACCATCATCAAGATAATTCTCTGAGAAATAGATGAAAATGTCAAAAAAAAAGCCCCATCATACAAAAAACCTTCAAAACATTTCCTACACTCTCACACTCAACCGATTTCACACAAAAATTGTACGTGTTCTTTTCTGACCCATCCTTCCATCAGGTTTTGTGATAATCTTTCCAGTAGCTTTACCATACCGTGTTATAAGGTAGATTTTGTGATAGAATGGTAACAGAGAGGATTTGTATTGTCTGGCAGACAGACAGACAGACAGACAGACAGACAGACAGACAGACAGACAGACAGACAGACAGACAGACAGACAGACAGACAGACAGACAGACAGACAGACAGACAGACAGACAGACAGACAGACAGACAGACAGACAGACAGACAGACAGACAGACAGACAGACAGACAGACAGACAGACAGACAGACAGACACAGAGCGAGACGAAACAAACCAGCCGCACACAGACAGCCGAGCCAACCACAGTAAATGTGTCATCATGAAATAAACACATTTCAACCAAAATCAAGATTTCAACCTAAGAAATAACAAACTATGGTGCAATAAACAGCAAAGCACTTTCAGGGAATTTTTGCATGTGTGCATTACTCTATATTTTTAGGGTTAGTGGTGAAATCCTGGCATGTAAAATGACATGAAAAGGAAAAAAACAACATGTAAATGATTCTAAGCACCTGTTGGGTTTGACAAGGCTTCAATAAACTCTAAGTGACATAATTGAGATCATTAAATAATCAGCCAGTCCTTTAGCCTTGTTTGATGCAGTCACTCAGCTTGATGTTGTACGTGTGTAATGGCTTGCATGTAATACAATGTACCATGTGCATGAGAACAACACTTTAGATAATTATAATCTTGCCGGCCGCCTCGGATATGAGAACAAGCAAACCCAGACAGGCCAAACATAATGTCAGCGAAGAGGCAGCCTCATCATCCGTCTCCTCTCGGGGGAGAAAGCATCTCAGCCTCTGCACCAGCTCAGCCGAGGTGATTATGGAGCAATAAAAAAAGATGTCACTTGTGTATCACAGATCCCACTTGTGAGGCCGACTAATCTGCTGCTGAAAAACCCCCACTCCTGTGTACGTGTGGCTTTCTGAGACAATAGGAGTCTGGTTTGGACAATTAAACAGACATTAGGGAACCAGTCAGGTGTTGTGCCACGTGCTGTCGGAGTCCTCCGCCCATATGTGAGACCCGCAGGCGATTCACACCGTTCCAGCCGCGCATCAGCAACAGAACAATTGAGCTGATTGTAAATCACGGCTGTTATCATAACACAGACCAGACAAGAAACACAGCAAATTATTCAAAGTGGGCACTCTGACAACCCGACGGGATGAATAGTAATATGATTGTGGCAGGATGTGAATCTGACCCCGACGGGTTTCCACAGAGAGGCTGACGTCATGGCAACCGTGTGCGCTGATGCTTCAGAATGTTGATGAGCGGCGTGCAAGACACGTCGCCGGTTGACCTGGCGGAGGTGAGTCACTCGGCTGTACCTCAGGGCAACAACAAAACCAAAGAGTGCAACACGTAAAAGAAGAAGCAGTGGAAGGAGGCGAACGGAGGAAAACTAGAAAGGGAGAGGAAGTGTGGACATGGGAGGTTTATTGGTACGGAAAAAGCCACCGAGCCGTTCCTAATCAGACCTGTGTAGCCCTGAGCACACACTCCACCATGATGCAGGGGCTGGAGTGTGTTTAGTCGACTGGCCAGCTCCTTTCCCCTCATCCTGCTTTGTCTGGCTCTGCATTGTAAAAGGTCACTAATGTTATTCAGGACACTGCTGCCAGGATTGTACGAAAACTCCTCAGACCTCTTCAAGCTGAAGGCCTACATTACACACACACAAGGTTGTTTCTTTATATTATATTGAACTTTGCTTTGGTTTTACAGGCACAGCTGTCTATTATTCCGCGAATACGTGTGCTCCATAAGACGGTGTGTGTATGTGTGTGTGTGTGTGTGTGTGTGTGTGTGTGTGTGTGTGTGTGTGTGTGATGGGGGGGTGTACTGGCTGCAGTCCAGGCCCAGCTAAGCCATTGTTGCCAGTTCTTTGGATGGCATATCACCAAGTTGGCAGCGATCGCTTTCAGACTCGGAGGCAAGAGCGAGAAACAGAATGGGAACTTTGTCGTGTGGACTGCTGCTGTGGAGTCGGTGGTAGGTGTAGGTTTGCCTCGGCAGTTAAATGGCAGCAGTGTAGAGGCGGCCGGCTTCGACTTGCAGTTTGCAATTGAGACGAGTGAAGCGAGGGAGAGACTCGCACGTCGAGAGCCCGACCACACATTTGTGCACGTTGTTTTAGACATGTTATCGTACACTTACATGCGTGAAGAGAACATTCACGCTCCACTTTGCTATGAGCAACAAGTGCCTTCATGAAATAAGAATTAAATGTGCACATCCCTCAGCGAGCTGCTCATTGCTGCCGAGTGTGTTTGAATATGTATTTACCGTCTGATCTGTTTTGTTTGTTATGCAATGAAGTGTACGAGTGAATCTACAGCTTTGGTTGTGTGCATGTGTGTGTCTTTGTTTATTTATGCTTCATGGCAATGCATACATTTATGCTGGGCAAAGAGGAACAGATGAACAAACAGCGAGTGAAGGAGGGCTGGCCTGAAGGCTTTTTATCTGTGTGTGTGTGTGTGTGTGTGTGTGTGTGTGTGTGTGTGTGTGTGTGTGTGTGTGTGTGTGTGTGTGTGTCTGTGTGTGTGTGTGTGTGTTTGTGTGTGTGTGTGTCTGTGTGTGTGTGTGTGTGTGTGTGTGTAGGAGACAGTGAGAGGTAATAACCTAAGCTTATTTTATGTCCTGTTTTGGTCCACCCTCAGAGTTTGCATTGAGTTTTTTATTTCCATGGACATAACTCCTGTTGATGGCTGAGTTGTGTCAGCAAGATGTGTAGCCTCCCTCCTGCACGACACATAAATCATCGCCTCCCCCGCTGAGTGACTACACGCACACAATCCCATCACCCCCATAACAACTCTGGCCACAGAGGAAGCATCCAGCGTTGCATTTCCTCACCCTAAACTTTCACATAGGCAACTTCTTTGTGGAATGAATGTTAACCAAACTCTGTAGGTGTTTTCCACAGAGTATTGAATCTCTGAAGACAAATGATTATTACGATCTACCTCAACATTTTGTTAGTTACAATATATGTCCCTGCCCCCCCCCCTCTCCTCTTCAGACTAAAGGTTCCATTATGCTTCTACGTATCCGTTTCGCGGAGAGGGACGCACGGATACCACGGACTCTTTTTGATTTATGCTTTTCCGACGACCGTCTGTCTGAAAAAAATTCACCGCCAAACAGTAGGTAGCGCAGTGTTTATTTACCTCTGTCAGCTTGCCTCCCACACACTGAACCATGGCAACTAACAGACAGAGGCTGTTAATGGAGCTGGCTCTGCTTGACTTGGAAGAGGACATTCTTGTTGTGACTTTATGAGACGTGAGCAACAACAGAGGAGGAGATGGAGGCGGACTCATAGACGGGTTGTACAGGTGCTCGTACCTCCGGACCTCCTCCACTAGACGCTCTTCAATGTTGCTATCCATATTCGTATCGTAGTTGTGTTTGGATTTTAACGTGGCCGTCTTATGATATACGGAAGAAAACCGGAAGAAAACCAGAAGTTTGAGGTCCGGAAATGACGTCATACGGAAATTATGTCGTTAGCGGACCAATCACAGCCAAGGGCTGTCCGTAGGCTATCCAAAATATCCATGGATAGTTAGAAAAATCAGAAGTGCACGAAAAGCTCTCCGAGGCGCTTGGAGAGGGCGTTCCACTGCGGAGAGGGCGTTCCTATCTGTCCGTATCCATAAAAACGGAGTAGCATAAATCCGCCTTTAGAGTGACAGAGGAGAAAAAGAACTGAACCACAGCAGCACTATATGCTCCTTTCTCCGTTTACACCCATGTAACAATGAAGCTGCAGCTGGTGGCTTTTCTAATGAAATTTTCAGACCTACACGATCCAACTGAGCTGGTTACATGGGAGACATCCAACACCAGACTGTCATCCTGGCTTACGAATGAGCCCTACACCCCCAGGGCAGGCCTGGAGCCAAGGTCAGGGTCTGGCACACCGGAGGAAAGTTAGCTCGGCGGAGCCAGAGGACCTCGTTGAAACGCCCGGAGCTGGTCACTGCAGCCACGCAGGCGTGAATGCGTCTCGCGCTGGGGAGATTTCCCCGAGGCGAAACACAAGCGCACGTTTAGGTTTGTTGCCTGAGCTGAAGCTGGCAGCTGCAAGGATCTGTGATTTTTGTAAGAGGTGCAGGTACCGAGCTGACAGCTGGTTTACTGTTAGAAATACTCATGATTCTTTAACTTGGTGGTTTATGTCCCTCGCTGCACTGCTGTGTTCCATTTTAAACAAATCATTTGGTCTTCTACGGCTTTCTGATATGAGGCCGGGGCTTTTTGTTAAATAAGATTTAACGCAGTCCCCTGGAAATCCTCTGTAGGCAGCCCAATGCGTTTCACTTGATATTTTCCAGTAGGGAAATGAATGTGAAAAGTAATCGCTTTCAGCATAAGCAGCATTTTTCTTCTTGAAGTCATTTTTGTAAAATGTTTGCCAACTGGCAGCCAGGCATGAAGGCTTTTGTGACAATAAAATAGGAACAATGATTGTAGAGAAATAAAGCAGACACATACACTGATGGATGGTTCTTATTTTTCAATACTTGAAGTGGTTTGACATCTGCACTCGTTAAGATATATCGTCTAACAAGGTGGAGGAAGAAGAAAAATTATGAAGATAACAGGGAAACAGAATAGATGTGAAATAGGTGATTATAACAACTCTTAATCTGAGTAAACATCCACTTTGAGTGTCCCAGAAACAGGACAGCTCAGACACAAGTTTTCTCCAGATTGTTTTGTTTTCAAGTACAGACGTGTCTCGATGATTGACGCAGCTTCACTACAACATTACAGTAATGGCCTCAGCACTTCCAGCTGTCCCCGGTGTCTCGGTGTTGGAGACAGACAGTAAATGGCAGAGAAAAAAAGAGCTCTCTTACCTCGACGCAGTAAGTGCTTGCCAAGGAAAATGGGAAAGTATTTAAAAATGGATTGCCTATTTAAACTGCATGTAATATTAAGCAGATTAGAGATGTATACATTTAGCACTTGCATTCACAAAGGCTTTCTCTCTTTTTTTCCCTCCGTCAGTCTCCCATTCGCTCAACCCCCTCTCGCTTTTTTCAGCTGCTATTCTACTCTAATTTTGTCTTTATCTCTTTCGTGCTGATTACTTCTTTTTGTAAGACAATGACACAGATTCACTCGAAAATGACCAGCTACGAGGAGCGATGTGCTCAACGCCCCGTCGCCAGGGAAAATTAGCCCGTGCTTGTGATTTAATTTCAGATTTTCATACTTAATTACTTGTGTGTGCGTACGTGTTACTCGGAGTGTGTGTCTTTGTGTAATTTGTGTGTCGCCTGGTACAAAAAGAACATGGTGACTGACTGTAGGACAGCACATGTGTTTGGACACCCATAATCTTAGCATTGTCAAACTCAACTCATTATTTAAGATAAGATGGCTCGAGTCTGTCTCCGGGAAACAAGAAATGGAAACCTTTGTGTTTGGAGAATAAATGTGTTATTTACAGAAAATGTATCTTTGGATTATGAAGCCTGCATGCTGGAAATGATTGTTCAATATTCAACAACCATTCAGAGTTGTTACTGACATTCAGAAGTGTTACTGACATTCAGAGTTGTTACTGACAACTCTGGATGGAAAGAATGTTGAGAAATTACATCTGAATAGAAAATGAAAAGTAAAGATTTATTGCAAGGGTGGACCCAGTTTTTTTTAAATATACCTTCAGCCATCACTCGCTACCTGCTTGGTTTACTGGTTTGTTTATAAGCACAATCACACAATACTTGGTGAAAGAATGTGGTATGGACCAGGGAAGAACACATTCAATTGTGATGCAGACTGGGAGCAGAGAGCAGATCCAGGAATTGTTTTGTGAGAGATAGGTTGTTTTTCAACATTTCACAGATTTCCCAGGGAATAGTCAACCCAGTCTCATCAGGAAACGTTCAGTGGGAACGTTGGTCCACTTGGACAAACGTTTCCATCTCACAATCTGGCCTATCAGATTGTGAGATGGAAACGTTTGGTCCGCCCATTGTTTTGCATTGACGTGTTTTCACGTCACGTGACTCCCGAGTTCCCGTCTCCGGAAAGGAAAACATGGCGGACAGTCCTTGTTTTTTCAGATAAAAACATGATTTTGTAACTTAGTCTGTGCATAAAAATACATTCTGACACCATTTCTAGCGAGAAATGTGGTCTTTGCTTCCACAGTCTTCAGCCAGTTTGTGCTTATGATATATATTTTAATAGTTATCACGAATTTTTTTATCGTTGCTATGGTGGTTGCTATGACGCTGCCATGCACACAACGTCGTAGCGTGCTGTTTAAATCACCGTCCCTGCGTGGTGTCGTTCAGTGATTGTGTATGTTATTCATGTTAAATAATATTAATATTTGAGGCTAGATTACACCTCTAATGCGAAGGATCTTGCGAGTCTGTTCAGAAGCGGACATGAGTGTGACACCGGACCGAGATCGCGAACGGACCGGAACTGACGTGTGGCTGGCGTAAAAAAAGGTTTTGTAAACATTCTGTCCATTTAACTTAGCGCTGTCATAAACACGGACCATTTGGAAGACAACGATGTCATCTTCCTTCTGTCAGGTAAGTAGTTTATTGTTTTTAAAGATCTATTACGATCTAGGTTCACAGTCCGAGTGCTGAGACAGCGGATGCGGAGTCCGTCGATAAACACAATGGATGCATTTCTTCAGCTAATATGCCATTGTTAGCCACATGCTTCAGCCCACGGTAGCATGTGATTACCTGGGAGGTGAAAACATGGTTTTTGAAACCAGTTCAAGACGCTTAGCTCATCATTAAGGGACGCTACAATATAAATATAAACATGAATTTGATTTATGAATGCTTTAGATTAATAAGGAGTGTATTTCTCGACCATTACTCCTCAATAACAGATCAATTTGGTTTAATGTATAGTATGCAATATGACAATAATGTTTTCATGTTATGGAGTTGCGATTCATTTTATAAAACAATTGCTATGTTCTGTTTTTTAATCAAGGAGGATCCAAGTGAAGCTACAGGAGTTTCATTAACGTCAATAACTTGGACCGAACAGTTTGTTTTGCTTGATGAAGAGGAGGAAGGGCAGCCTGGAGAGAAAGAGAAGCCGGGTTGAGCCCACTTCCATCATCCACGTACCACAAGGAAGATGAGGGGGAGAAATTATCCTACCATTAAAGAGGTACTTTTAAGTTACATACCAGAAACACCATTTTATATAATGTGCCAAATATAAATTTGTATTAAATCCCCAAAGTACGCTGGCTGAAATACTAGTTAATATCACACTGAAAGAGTTTTGATCAATCATGCTTCCCTGCTGTGGTTGTTCAACTGGGAAAACAACTTTTTCCAAAGGAAGGCAAGTAAATTTAAGGAATGCATCTGCAAAGTTTTCCTCTGTTATGTATAATGATGACCCCCATCAAACATTATGTTATTAATAATATTTACACCTTTTCATTTATACTGTTTATTTCTGTCTACATGTTTGAATTTGCCTTCATTAGTTTCAGAAAAGAGCGATGATGTATCGGTCAGTGGGCGGCAGCACGAGACTCCGCAAACTAGTCTCTAAGCAAAGTAGACGAAGGCATTGAGGTTGCGGCCTGCCATCATTATTATTTTGCTTAAGGGACTGAATACGTTTCATGCAGAAATATTAGCATTTCCCTTATATCTACCAAAACTGCTTGTTTCACAGACTGCAGTTTTGTTTTGATCCGATGTGGTGTGCAAATACTAACCGTATATCTGCAATGGGTTGTTGTGCATTAACATTTGTAACTCTATTTTTGTTTTGACAGACTGTGCAAAGAATGTTGAGAACATCACTAACCAGTGCAGTGTCCGTCTACATATTTCTACATATTTTCTCTCATATAAATGTCACTGTAACCTCTTGACAACTGAAACCATAACATGAGGTCAGTGTGGCCTTGACCTTTTGACTTTAAGACAAATACACAGTTAGACAACCCGAAAACATGCAGTAATGCCTCCGGCGACTCGCTATTGCAGAGGCATTAAAATGTTAGTGTAGTAGACTGGATTTTATTGGTGTTACATTGGACATCTTGTATTGGTATACAAAAAATATATTTGGTTTCACATTTTAGATGGCATAAGCAGAGACATCAACTCAGGAAATGGATTTCTGCAGAAAAGAAAGCCTTGTATGTGTGTATATATACATACAAACGCACTTTTAAAATGTTTTGTTTTTTATCATATATTCTCAGGTAGTACTGACGCATTTATGGAGATGGGACATGAGGGCCTTGTCTGCGTGCTCAAGAGAAGATTCCACAGAGTTCAAGCTGAGCAGGCTGCAGCAGGTTTGGAGGAATCCTCCTCTGAAGAGGAAACATGGCGAAGTACTTCTCCACTGATGAAGAAATGTGAGCGCTGTGATTAAATAAAATCTGCTGCCATGCTACTGTTGCTACTGGTGGGCCCTGCTATTAGCTTGGTGTTTGGTAGCTGTTAGCTTTAGCATATTTATTTTTTAGGGACCTGTCTGACGTTTATGTTTTTAAAAAAAAATCAGAGGGAACCATCTTCATAATTTAACACTATGTTTTGTTTGTGTTCTTCAGTTATTCTCAAGAGAAGCTGCCTCAGCTCCACGGTCCCTCCTGCAGCCTCCACTCCTGATGCTAACCCCCGGTCTCCATCACACCATCCGGGCAGACCTGGAGTCACAGAACTTTGTCCAGAGCTGCCGTCTGAGAATTGTTGATCATATAATTTCCAGCAGATGCCTTAATGTAATGTTTGTGCACAATAAATGACATTGATCATAACATATTGGTATTTCCTTGCACTTTTACACCATGATATTGGCAGATAAGATGTTGATTACATTAAAGCAGTGAATGCTCTGCTTTAAGCAACATAAACACACAATGATCCAATGGATTTGAAGTAGAATGGGCACGTTACATTCTGTAGAGAGTACCTCAGTAACGGAAGTCAGAAAATTAATTTTTCTTTATCTGAGGTTCAGTGAGTTATAGTAACAGCAAAGCACACAGGTCTTGTTGTCTAAGTGGCAACCATATCATATTGTTTAAGATGTGTAACATCAAGCTTGTGTATCAGTGCTAAATACATCCAGTCATAAGTAAGTTCACCCTCTTGTTAACACTAAAAGTAGGTGACCCAGATGTTTCACAATGCAATCTGATAAGGTCGTATGAGAAACATTCTTAACATTAAAGAAATGAACACAGAGGATAGCAATAGATGTTTCACTTTAAATCAGTAGCTGGTAATCGGCAGACTGACTTATTCAAACACATTAATACTACAATGAATGAGGCAGGGGTTTGCTATCAGAAATAATTTCTGGGACATTAATTTAAAAGATCTCCAGTATAAGCAAATGTGTTCTAAAATTGGTTTACATCCAAGTGAGAGGCTGTCCCATCTCAGGGATTTAAGATATATATATTGCTTGTATTAGCTGTCCCTCAGTGAAGTACTTGCACTTCTTGAAAAGCTCTATATAAATAAGATGTATTATTGTTTATACATTGCCCTCTAGTATATGTTTTCCTAAGTGACTGTAGATACAGAAACAACAGTATGGTTCAGGTGACAGTAAGTGGAAGGTGAAGGTCATTTCCATGAGCTCAAGAGAAACCTAATGTGACGATATAGTTGATTTCTGATAGGAAGCACCTGCCTCATTCATTGTAGTATTAATGTGTTTGAATAAGTCAGTCTGCCGATTACCAGCTACTGATTTAAAGTGAAACATCTATTGCTATCCTCTGTGTTCATTTCTTTAATGTTAAGAATGTTTCTCATACGACCTTATCAGATTGCATTGTGAAACATCTGGGTCACCTACTTTTAGTGTTAACAAGAGGGTGAACTTACTTATGACTGGATGTATTTAGCACTGATACACAAGCTTGATGTTACACATCTTAAACAATATGATATGGTTGCCACTTAGACAACAAGACCTGTGTGCTTTGCTGTTACTATAACTCACTGAACCTCAGATAAAGAAAAATTAATTTTCTGACTTCCGTTACTGAGGTACTCTCTACAGAATGTAACGTGCCCATTCTACTTCAAATCCATTGGATCATTGTGTGTTTATGTTGCTTAAAGCAGAGCATTCACTGCTTTAATGTAATCAACATCTTATCTGCCAATATCATGGTGTAAAAGTGCAAGGAAATACCAATATGTTATGATCAATGTCATTTATTGTGCACAAACATTACATTAAGGCATCTGCTGGAAATTATATGATCAACAATTCTCAGACGGCAGCTCTGGACAAAGTTCTGTGACTCCAGGTCTGCCCGGATGGTGTGATGGAGACCGGGGGTTAGCATCAGGAGTGGAGGCTGCAGGAGGGACCGTGGAGCTGAGGCAGCTTCTCTTGAGAATAACTGAAGAACACAAACAAAACATAGTGTTAAATTATGAAGATGGTTCCCTCTGATTTTTTTTTAAAAACATAAACGTCAGACAGGTCCCTAAAAAATAAATATGCTAAAGCTAACAGCTACCAAACACCAAGCTAATAGCAGGGCCCACCAGTAGCAACAGTAGCATGGCAGCAGATTTTATTTAATCACAGCGCTCACATTTCTTCATCAGTGGAGAAGTACTTCGCCATGTTTCCTCTTCAGAGGAGGATTCCTCCAAACCTGCTGCAGCCTGCTCAGCTTGAACTCTGTGGAATCTTCTCTTGAGCACGCAGACAAGGCCCTCATGTCCCATCTCCATAAATGCGTCAGTACTACCTGAGAATATATGATAAAAAACAAAACGTTTTAAAAGTGCGTTTGTATGTATATATACACACATACAAGGCTTTCATTTCTGCAGAAATCCATTTCCTGAGTTGATGTCTCTGCTTATGCCATCTAAAATGTGAAACCAAATATATTTTTTGTATACCAATACAAGATGTCCAATGTAACACCAATAAAATCCAGTCTACTACACTAACATTTTAATGCCTCTGCAATAGCGAGTCGCCGGAGGCATTACTGCATGTTTTCGGGTTGTCTAACTGTGTATTTGTCTTAAAGTCAAAAGGTCAAGGCCACACTGACCTCATGTTATGGTTTCAGTTGTCAAGAGGTTACAGTGACATTTATATGAGAGAAAATATGTAGAAATATGTAGACGGACACTGCACTGGTTAGTGATGTTCTCAACATTCTTTGCACAGTCTGTCAAAACAAAAATAGAGTTACAAATGTTAATGCACAACAACCCATTGCAGATATACGGTTAGTATTTGCACACCACATCGGATCAAAACAAAACTGCAGTCTGTGAAACAAGCAGTTTTGGTAGATATAAGGGAAATGCTAATATTTCTGCATGAAACGTATTCAGTCCCTTAAGCAAAATAATAATGATGGCAGGCCGCAACCTCAATGCCTTCGTCTACTTTGCTTAGAGACTAGTTTGCGGAGTCTCGTGCTGCCGCCCACTGACCGATACATCATCGCTCTTTTCTGAAACTAATGAAGGCAAATTCAAACATGTAGACAGAAATAAACAGTATAAATGAAAAGGTGTAAATATTATTAATAACATAATGTTTGATGGGGGTCATCATTATACATAACAGAGGAAAACTTTGCAGATGCATTCCTTAAATTTACTTGCCTTCCTTTGGAAAAAGTTGTTTTCCCAGTTGAACAACCACAGCAGGGAAGCATGATTGATCAAAACTCTTTCAGTGTGATATTAACTAGTATTTCAGCCAGCGTACTTTGGGGATTTAATACAAATTTATATTTGGCACATTATATAAAATGGTGTTTCTGGTATGTAACTTAAAAGTACCTCTTTAATGGTAGGATAATTTCTCCCCCTCATCTTCCTTGTGGTACGTGGATGATGGAAGTGGGCTCAACCCGGCTTCTCTTTCTCTCCAGGCTGCCCTTCCTCCTCTTCATCAAGCAAAACAAACTGTTCGGTCCAAGTTATTGACGTTAATGAAACTCCTGTAGCTTCACTTGGATCCTCCTTGATTAAAAAACAGAACATAGCAATTGTTTTATAAAATGAATCGCAACTCCATAACATGAAAACATTATTGTCATATTGCATACTATACATTAAACTAAATTGATCTGTTATTGAGGAGTAATGGTCGAGAAATACACTCCTTATTAATCTAAAGCATTCATAAATCAAATTCATGTTTATATTTATATTGTAGCGTCCCTTAATGATGAGCTAAGCGTCTTGAACTGGTTTCAAAAACCATGTTTTCACCTCCCAGGTAATCACATGCTACCGTGGGCTGAAGCATGTGGCTAACAATGGCATATTAGCTGAAGAAATGCATCCATTGTGTTTATCGACGGACTCCGCATCCGCTGTCTCAGCACTCGGACTGTGAACCTAGATCGTAATAGATCTTTAAAAACAATAAACTACTTACCTGACAGAAGGAAGATGACATCGTTGTCTTCCAAATGGTCCGTGTTTATGACAGCGCTAAGTTAAATGGACAGAATGTTTACAAAACCTTTTTTTACGCCAGCCACACGTCAGTTCCGGTCCGTTCGCGATCTCGGTCCGGTGTCACACTCATGTCCGCTTCTGAACAGACTCGCAAGATCCTTCGCATTAGAGGTGTAATCTAGCCTCAAATATTAATATTATTTAACATGAATAACATACACAATCACTGAACGACACCACGCAGGGACGGTGATTTAAACAGCACGCTACGACGTTGTGTGCATGGCAGCGTCATAGCAACCACCATAGCAACGATAAAAACATTCGTGATAACTATTAAAATATATATCATAAGCACAAACTGGCTGAAGACTGTGGAAGCAAAGACCACATTTCTCGCTAGAAATGGTGTCAGAATGTATTTTTATGCCCAGACTAAGTTACAAAATCATGTTTTTATGGACCAACGTTCCCACTGAACGTTTCCTGATGAGACTGGGTTGGAATAGTTCATGGATCTTAAAGAATTTTTGAATCTGGCCAGAAGAATGCGCTGTCCTTTTATTTTTTCTAAGCAAGGACCTGGAAAAATGTAAACGACCAAACAAGTTGAACACATGACAGTGAAAATAAGGCGTCCATATTCCTGCACCCCAATCGTCATTTAAATAGAAATATTGAGGTGAGCAATCGGCAGGTCGCACATTCCGACACTACACTATTACAACTTTGGCTGTCTGGGAAGTCACTCTTTATAATTTATATTAGTTAATGTATGGTCAGAATTGTTTATATCCTGAACATAAGGGTCTTAATATTATATGTGCAGTGGCCATGTGAGTGTGCGGTTCAGGCCCCGGCATGCAGGCACTCCGCACCGCAAGGCTCAGCTTGGCTGCTCTCAAGTTTTGAGGTTGTGGTCCAACACCCGGTTGAAAGCCTTCTGGACTTTGACGAATGGACCTCGACCGTCTCCTACCTAATCACTCAGTGTGTGAGAGGACTGCTTGGACATTCTGAGAGTGTGGGTTTCGAAACTTACAAGGCTCTGGGAATTACCCACCCCAGAGTGAGAGCACGAAAGCACCCAGAGAGAAGCTCCTAATGCAGTTGGAAGTGTAGTGGGTTTGTTTGTGACTGCAAAGTGCCAGTGGTGCAGCATCTGGTTCAAATCCTCTAATCCTCTAGTGCTTTGAAAATACTAGCTTGGCAGGGATATCCTAATGCTTTATTTACTTCTTCCAATGCTTCGAAAACCCTGAGTGGAATACATGGGCAGCAGAAGCAATGGCAGCCATGCTGGGTTTCCAGATGGCGTTGATGGCCTACATGTGTACTCAAAGGACACAAGATGAGGGGGTGGAACACTGATGGGCCACACCCTGGAGACACAGGCGTTGTTACACCTGGGCGTCCGAGGCTACATCCCCAAATGTTTTATGGATAGTCACAGATCAAGAGATAGAGAGAAAGGAGGGAGCACACAAGATACTTGTCAGTGTTGGCATTTGGTGGAAGCTAATTCTTGGGTATGAATGGAAGAGGCTTTTCAAAAAGAAAAGGGGAAGAAGACATTGTTGCACAAGAGGAGGTGGAGAAAGAGTGTTC
The DNA here is from genome assembly GCF_963576545.1 of Limanda limanda. Classification (NCBI taxonomy): domain Eukaryota; kingdom Metazoa; phylum Chordata; class Actinopteri; order Pleuronectiformes; family Pleuronectidae; genus Limanda; species Limanda limanda. The sequence goes on from NC_083652.1 coordinate 8,742,377, forward strand.
TCCTGTTGCCGTGGCAGCTGATGAGTCACGACGTGAGAGAGGTTGGCGAAGAAGAAGAAGAAGAGGGCTCTGTGGCAGGCCAGTCTGGCTCGGTGATGTTGTTGGCACAGGGCATTGATGAGGTTAGATGACATTTTAGAAGACACATGATATTGGAGGACAGAATCCACTGATTACACTGCGGTAAATCATAAAAGTGCAGATTTATGATTAACTTTTGCTGCATTTTGTTTGCTGCAATATTGCATATGGAATAATGAGCACCTATGGGATCTGATCATGCATAAATAGTCAGATTATTCCTGATACAATGATACATACAATGCATGTCGGGACAGAGATCATTTAAAACAATCGTTGGCATAGCCTGATATTAATTTCCTCTGAAATACTGGATGACAAGATTTCTGGGCTGGGCTACGCCAAGGTTTTAATATTTACAACACCTCTGTTTGGAGAGATGAGGTGTGAGAATAAAATCAAATTAGCTAAAAAAACAACAAGGCAGACACATCTAAAGCAACTGGCAAACAGACAAAGTGATTCCCACTGGTCCTCCTGAGAGGAAGGGCCAGGCCTTCTCTCTCCATGTGTCCACAACACAACCAAGCCAGACCCGAGGACTTCAAAGCAGCCACACAAACGCCACACACTGGGTCTGTCTGAGACATCTCCGGTCATGTGACTCCACACCAGGTGCACTCCGACCGGGTCGCTGGCAAAGCAGCGTGGTCGCTGCCCCTGTCAGTTTGGACCGGCAGCCAATCAGGGGCTCTCCGTCCTTAGAGGGGGGGCGTTTCGGGGGCTCAGGCCACCTCCCAGATTGGCTGAGCACCTGCTGCTCTCCAATATGCCCACCCGCTCCCCACGGCGTCACAACAGGCCTCTCATTCACACTCCCTCAAGCACCCCCTCCCCATCCACTTCCCCCTGCCAGGTGGGAGCAAACACATGCCTGCTGTCCAACAAACACCAGGACGTGCCAGCGTGGCTCAGTTAGCTAAGAGGAGTCCAGAGAGGCGTCAAACTATCACAAAGACTCGTGCCGGAGCCAAACTGCTCAGGGAGGAGCCAAAGAGCTGACGTGCAGAACAAATCCCCCAAAACTTTAAAACACAACAGCAGAAAAACCTGTGGACAGACAAGCAGCAGGCACACACACACACACACACACACACACACACACACACACACACACACACACACACACACACACACACACACACACACACACACACACACACACACACACACACACACACACACACACACACACACACACACACACACACACACACACACACACACACACACACACACACACACACACACACACAATGAATCAGATGATTGGAATAACAACGCAGCAGTTGCAAAGAAAGACAGAGAAATGGCCAACAATCTGCAAAGCAAAGACCTAATAAAAGATTTTCAGCTTGAATAAACACGATACAGAAACTCTCCAGACCATATTTATAAGCGGGATGAAGGGAGGGAAGGGCAAATGAGAAATTGCCTTTCCCCCTTTGTTCGTTCATTTCCTGCAAAGAGGCAATGATGACCAATATGTCTGCTCATCAAACCATAGCACCCTCCTGAAAACGGCCATGTGATGTGGGCAGGGGCGGCGGCATTAGGAGCTGCAGCGGAGCCCCAGGCCGGCTGATAGAGCCAGAGCGCCCCCCCCCCCCCCCCCCCCCCCCAATGATGACAGACACGGGGGAAATCAAGCCAATCATTCACTCCTTCACATGCCTCTCTCTCTCTCCCTCCCTCCTTTTACCTCTCAATAACCACACTCCCCCACTTTTCTCTTCTCTCTGTCGGTATCACTCTCTCAGCCTCGTCGTCCGCCATCCATCTATTAACCCGTCCCTCACAGCAGAGCTGGGGCAATCTCAGCCATGCAGAACCTGATCGTGTAATGCTCCCCACTTCAGCTAAGCTCCAACTGGAACTCTTGAGCTGGAAATGACATTTCCCCAGTTTACTAACACTGAATTAATGACAATTATAATGGGTGTTTGAGCCGAAGATGCGGCTAAAACAGCCACTTTAAGCCGAATGAGCCAAACGTCAATATGACTCCAGCTACATTTTTGTCAGCTGTAAATTGCATTCAGAGCAAAGTCTGAAATTCCATCTCACCTTTTCCCTCCCCTGTGTCTTCTCAACCATCTGAAGTGGTGTCAGATATAATTAGAAAATATAGAAAAGGGACATCGTGGCAATAAGGAGACATCATCAGCATAAATGTATAAATGACAGAGTTCAAAGAGTGAGGAGAGGGCCGAGGACGACTGACGAGCAGAGTCACAGAGCTCTCCTGAGTCTGGTGGAGAGATTCGAATAAATGGAGAGAAAATAACGGCACTTGGGATGGAAGTTAATAGTGATAAAGTACTGTGCTGGAACAAAGTCCCCTCCAATCCATATAGCTGAGGCTGTGTGACTGCCTCAGACAGAGAGGGGGGGGGGACTAAACAGTTATTTTTCCAGAGTTGACAGATTTGCAGTTTTTTGTAAATGTTCCATGAGTGTTAACTATTTACACACAGGCACACACACAGGCACCCACACAGGCACACACACACACACACGCACACACACACAGCATCTTATGTTTACCTAAGTGTATCTGGAACTATTAAAATGTTGGACAGGATTTACAAAACTGCAAATCGAATCTGGACACGTTCAAGCTAATTTTATTCTCGTATTTTACGAGGCAATATTTTGATTATGGTACTGTGATAACTATAAACAGTACCAGTCAAAAGATTGGACACACCTTCTCATTCAATGGTTTTTCTTTCTTTTTCTTTCTTTCTACATTACAGATGAATATTGAAGACATCCAAACTATGAAGGAGCACATATGAAAGGATGTGGTAAACAAAAAAAATGCTCAACAAACCAGAATATGTTTTACATTTTAGATTCTTCATAGTAGCCACCTTTTGCTTCGATGGCAGCTTTGCACACTCTTGGGCCTTCTTTCATGCTGTAAGTCACATTATTTTCATTTTAACCCACAGTGAGAACATTGTCCTTGTAATATTGGTTTTAAAAAAAAGTCATTCGTGTTCAAGCAGTTCTCCTGTGTGATGTGTAGCTGAAATTAGAACTGAAATATCACACATTGTGTCGTCGAGTGTTGCCCAATTCCACATGATGATCACACCTGTCATTGACACCATCTGGAGCCGCCACGTTCTGCTGCTCAGATTCACGCTCGCTCGCTCTCATCCCTCTCCCCGGCTCGCATCTCGCCACGTCCACAGCCTTTACCTTCACTAGTTGTGTGTGTGTGTGTGTGTGTGTGCGCGCTTTTGATATATCATTTATAAACCAAGTCAAGCAGGTCAGGCATCATAGCCTGCTCTGATGATGGAGACGCTGCATATCTCTCCTGAATTGCAATAGAGCAGATATTGGCGTTGCTATGCAGCGCTAAAGTTGCTGTCGATGTTTGCAAAGAAACGGCCTTCAAATCCAGATTACCTTACCTGTCATGTACTTTAATGTCATTATTAAGATTAAGATTAAGATACATTTATTTGTCCCACACACATGCACAGGCACACTCATGCAAGGGGAAATTTAACCTCTGCTTTTAACCCATCTGGTGCAGGACACACAGAGCAGTGAGCAGCCATGTACGGCGCCCGGGGAGCAGATGTTAGAGGAGTAAGGTGCCTTGCTCAGGGGCACTAGACAGGGTAGGGAGAATCCTCTTGGATTTTTGGACAGATCAATCCAGGTTTGTCTTTTTGTTGTTTCTCCGTGGAGTCGAACCAGAGACGGACCAGAGACCTTTTCTGCCCATAGTCCAAGTTTCTGCCACTAGTCCACCGCCTCTCCAATTATGCGTTTTATTATGCGTGTGTATACATTTGTTTGAAACGCACTGATAGAGAATCAGAGTGGGGGAGAGAAACCCCGGGCCCTGATGTGTGACGGCTCATCTCTGTAGGGCCGTGTCGTGGATGTACACAGCTCATTAAAATGAGTAGCGATAATGGGGACAAGCTTGATTATCTGGCTAATGGCATGTTGTCTCGTAAAGAGGGAGCTACAGCAGATGGATGAGTGTACAACACAGCGCAGAAATTTATATTTCAGACTCGCCTCTCGGATCTTAATTGTTTGGCTGTGGACAGATGAGCTCTTCTAATAAACGGTGTTTTGTAAACAAGAGCCAGGGGTCACAGTGTCACCTCTGCCAAATGATCTAAGAGTGGATTTTCTAACAAGTGGTATCCAGTCATGCAAACAGTCTTTAGCAAAAAGAAGAACTACAGGGTTCTCTCTCATGCAAGCTTTGGGCTAATTGTGAGATTTTGCCGTAGCCTGCACGCGGCGCAATAACAGGTTTCTGCAGAAGGTTCCTGTTGCAGCGAGCACAACACTCGCCTATTGACTGAGAGGCTTCCGTGGGCCAGTGGCCGTCTGCCCAGGAGCAGAGGGATGTTTTTTGGGTGAGTGTGTGTGCCCATTTGCTCTCTTCCCCACACAGAACCTCTATTGTGATGTTTCTTGGCGCTCTGCAGCAGCATTTGACCAGGGGAGGTTGGGCTCTGCCAGTTCCCTCGACTGCCTCTGTCTTGGGATTTAAAGAAGACAGACAGGTGAAGAATCACATACTGAACTGCTTCTCCTATGAAGAGTGTGAATCAGAGTGGGGGAGGGCGAAGGATTTGCGGTTGGTATACTCATCAGACATCAGATTTTTCCTCTATATGTGCAGCCTCCGGACATCTTAAATATCAGATTATTCTGTTTGATTTTAAATTGAGGAGCTATAAGGTCTCATTATCTTCACATCTCCGGTGCGATAGAGCTGTTGACATTTGGGATGTTTCAGCCGTCAGACTCTTCTTTGAGACCACCGAGCTGTGGGATCTAGAGTCAGCGCAGGTAACCCTCTCTCCTTTCCTCCCAGTGGTTCACCCATCTCCTGCCCCTGTCAGTCAACCCCTCTCCCGCTGAGTGATGGCTCTGTCAGCTAGTGGCGAGAAAGGCAGGACTGAGCGGGTCCAGTCACATCTGTTGTCTTACAGGCGGCCTGTTTTCAGCCCCCGGGATCTCATTATAACCTGGGCCTGTCGAGAGAAGCGCTCATGAAGCGTTCAGCCAGACAACGATACACAGACGCAAAACAAGACGGCCATGCTTTAAGACTAAAATACAGCCATACGATGCTCGCGTTCCCTCAATGTAAGACATGCCAGTTTAACCAAAAAGCTTAACAATGCAGGCGATAAGAAGGGATAAATGAGGAATGAATGACAAAGCAAAAGAGAAATTGCGCCTCAGTGCAGCACACGCCATGCAAAACAATGAGTGACACCTCTCAGTATTCACTGCTTGTAGGCTGCTGTCAATGTGGAATTAAACGTTGCCTGCGAACAGACACCTAAGGTGAGCGTTCAAAGTCAGAAAGGCAGCGGTCAGGAGGCGGAGCTGCTGCTGCTGCTGCTTCCGACCGACCTCTCGCTCAACGTCACTTCTCCATGAGCCCATGTTGGCTGATTGGCGTCACATCGCTGAGACTCACCGGAGTGACGGGCACAGGGGTCCATGCAAATCAGCCGCGTCTGCTGTGTGTGAGAGTGAGTGGAGAGGAGGTGTGAAGGATATCATGGATAAAACCAGCGTGCATGCTGGGATATGCATGTTGATGCAAGTCATTGTGTCACTCTGGTTTTCTGGGGATGGAGGCTACACATTAACCCCCCACTAGTTATTACATTAAGCACACACACACACAAAATATGCAAATCTACTGTCCGATGGGCTTTTCATGTAAATAAAATCCTATGAACATATAAACAGATGATTTTTGTTTCTTATTTTCAATTTTCTGTCACACTCAAAGTAACTGCTGAGAATTGGGAACATGGCAGAATATTTATAAGTAAGATGGAGCAGTAAATAAAAGCTTTCAGTTGATAGGTCACTTTGTAAGAAACATTTTAACATTTTAACCTGATTATCTATCACTTTATTTTCAAAGAAAAACCAAATGTAATTTACATAATCGTAAATATGAATCCCTCACAACTACAGGAGTTTGTTTTCTCCTCCAAATAAGTTTGACTAAGTCACAAGATTTTCTGACAAGGTTTCCCATACACAGATCTTTGTAAATTATTCATGACTGTATCTGTGTTATTTCCTCCACTGAGGAGCTTAATTGTTTGTTTGTTGGTTTGTATGTTTTTTTGTAAGATTAGGGATAAACTGCTGGATGCTTTACCTCGAAAGCTCCAGGAATTTTACTTCACCATATTTTAAAATAGCTGTTTTTTGATATTTTCCCTGGGAATAATTCATGGCTCTTGAAGGAAAAAAAGCCTGGTGCCTGTAGGGAACTGATATTTTAAGCGTGTGCAATTTGGTGCAGTTTCAAGGAACTATTGGGTCTTGCCTTTTGTTCGAGGTATGCGTTCCAATTATCCTTTAAGTGAAAACCTAATGTGAATCTTGTATAAGCTAAACTCTGTCACACTTTGTCTAGAGACAAATTCAAATCAGATGATATTCTTATGAAGGAAAATATTCAATATCATATTCAACACACACGGTCCATTTTCTTTGAATTCTGATTCCCACCTTATTCGCCACTCTACCTCTCAATGTCCGTTTAATAATTCAGCACCCTCATCGCTTTTAGTGAACACCACTGACCCATGCTCCCATGTGCCGCAGGGTTTTCGACGATACATCATGCGCACGCTGGTAAAGTACATATTTTAGCCTTTGAGATTTTCAATCTGGTTGGTCAGAAGGGTTAAATAAAAATTCACAAAGGAGCGCATCAAATCCAAAGGCATGTCAGGAGCGGAGAGAGAAGATATGAGTCGATAAACGCGGCAGCCTCGGGTCAACACACTCAAGACAACCTGCCCCGGGCCAAAGCTGGGCCACTGTCATCTCAGTCAACTCACCTGGGCTCGCCGGCGGCATTTATGTCGGCACAGTCAAGCCGAACTACCTCCCAGAAGGGCCTGGAATAAAACATCACATCTCCCAGTATTTAAGCCTATCTAGTTACTCAGAATGGCACTGAGCTGCAAACTGCTTCATTAAGACAAATAGGTTCTGATGGTCCTTGTGATGCAGCTGCAGCATATCGACCTGCTTGTCCGAGTGGAGAGGAAAATAAACTTTCAACAGACTAAAACTCTGCTTTAAAAGAATCCCAATGTGCAAACTAAATTGTGTACAGGCAGAAACTGCCCTCGATCTGATGCATGGCTGCAAGGCAAGCTCCTCCACAGTTTCCAATTTATAATTTAATCACTCGCCAAAGGCTACACACCAACTTAGACAATCCTTTTTAACCAGCTTTTTATCCAGCCACTTGTCCACCCTGCAACACTCATTTAAAGACTCTTTACTCCTCTCAGCAGGAATTAGCTGCTTGTTTATAGTTTTAAGGCTGATAATTGCTCTTTAGAGATATAATTACTTCCATTTATGAGGATATCCTAGCTTTGGTCCGGACCATAGACAATATACAAATATCTTTACAGCGTATGGTCAGAACGATTTATTTTTTTGCACAATTTAAAATATTGAAAATCTTGTTAGGTATCAGGCATAATCTGAGCCAAATGATTATGGCCTGTTGAAGGATTGGCCTCTGGGAGCAATGAGCAATTGGCTCCTGGTGTACACAGCAGAAATCTGGGCCAAGACTCTGTTTGCAATACACTGTTTACAGTCCGACTAGTTTCTTTTATCACAGGAGCGAACGTTTCTCCACACAAAACACAAACAGTGAGAGTATTGTAGGGATTTTAGGTCCAGATGCCATTTTGGCAAGTCTCTATTGACAGCCAAATGAATGCTCGAATGTGATTGGTCAAACTACTGTTAGAAACGGAAACCAGAATTTCCGCCCCTAAAATCTTGTGCCTTGCCAACAGTTCTTTCCTGGAAAACAAGTTTCAGGTCCACACACACACAGTTGTTATATAAACATGACTACACTGTATATAAAAGTGAAGATTTTAAAAAAATGCACAAAAGAAGGCATTGATAAGAGAATTACAAAGATGCAATAATACATCTGTAGTAATTTAAGAACAATCTAAATAAAACTAGTGTGAATCCTTTTACTTTCCAGAAAATTATCTATGTTTTATATATCCTGACACAGTTTATGTCATTATTCTAGATAATATGTACATTGCTTGTTTACTTGGATATGAGTGTTGCTGGCTGTTGACTTAAATATCTCCAGATGGAGGAGACAGATTTACATAAAATGTGACAGTGTATGCATCATCATCTCAGTGTAAATCAACCGTGACGGAGAGAAAATATGGCAACAAAGAGTAAAGCACATATAGTGTCATTTACACACTCATCAGTCAAATATAAAGCTCAGGCACAGATAATATTCAGTCGAGAGCAAGGAGTAGTCAACATAGATCGTGCTCTCATTCTAATAACATCCCTCTACAGATGTCGATACTGTACGCAGAAGGTGAATATCTGATGTTGTGTGGTGGCGTGGAGAGGACTTTAAAATGCTTGATCAGTTCGGTTCACAGTCACTTTCAGAGATGGCTCATAAAAATGCTCAATAAAACAAGCCAGTCGATTTAAAAGTTTTTCTGCATTCAAATCCTTAAATAAAACCTTCACCATCTTCTCTTTCGCACTCCTGCTTTTTGAAGGTTTTATTCCTCATGAATCGATCCCTCGCCACATATTGAGGAGCATAGAAAGGTAAGAATGAGTCGTGGAAATGAGCCCGCTACTTAGGCACCGCGTGACATAGCTCCGCGGAGAAATTACCTTTATTAAGTCTACAACGACCATATCGATTTCCTTTTGTGCGTCTGCCGTGATAATGAAGACGGCGGATGTCGGAGCGGCGGCGGTGTAATCGCTGTGTATTCTTCGACAGCCTGGAGTGATGAAGAGGAGAGAGGCCGAGCTGTGACGTGGAGCCGCCTGGTGGGCCTTCCAGATTACAACCGATTTGACCACTTAGGGAAACAAATGAGCTTCTAATGTGAAAGCTGTCGTCCGACTTTAATGTGCACATTATGACAAACACACAGCATCCGGGGTTGGGTGCTGCTTAAGATTAAATGTGAGGTAGTTACAGAGGCATATCCAGCTATTCTATTGATTCCACTCCTTCTGAAAGCTGGTGAAACTTATCACAACTTCCATATTAATAAATCCATGTATACTTTAGAAAAAGAGTTAGGACAGAACCTTGTCAGACACAGAGCCAAGTCCAGCATCGCCTCATCAATTAGCTAATGCTAAGCTAACTGAGTTTGCCACTGTTACACAAGGCCACTTCCTCAGGTCGCCGAGCGCAGAAAAAGAGATTTATTCACATTATCCGAGCACGGTATCATGAGGCTGCGACTAATGTGGATATTTTCTGTCTGAAAATGTATTGCAAAGCTACCAGCTAAAGGTGAAAAGGCCAAATAGAGATTATAGGAAAGGGATGTTGGAGGGGGCAGCCATGAGATCAACTTCAGCCATCTCCTGTAAGCCTTTTCTGACACATGCACCCACGTAGACACATTCAACGCTTACTATTCACAAAAACACACTGAAGGCATACACAGATCCATGCCCACACAATCCCAAAAAATTGAGGATTCTGGACTGGATTCCTCACACATTCATATGCTATGTAAATCTGCAGCTCCTTTGCATCCCATTGGCACCGTCATTCAGCGCTCCTGCAACACTCGCCACGGGACACATTTTTAAAGCGGACGAGGAGACTTTGATCCTGCTGAATTCCAATGATGACACGGCTGGACAAAGAGACCTTTCACACGCACCACGCTGTCATGCCAGGCCGTTGCCTTGAAGGCACGTGGTGGTCACATTAGCTACACTTGAACCTGCTAAACCGCTGAGAGGTGCTCGGCCATGCAAGGACACACTGAGCACGGGAAGACATAGCATGCAGGGATGTTCTTGATTCTTGCCTTGAGATGAGACAACCAGTCGAAATATTGATTAGTTGACTGACATAAACTTAAAAAATCACCTTTGGCAATTGATGAATCATTTGAACCTGAAGCTTCAGGGATGTTCATCAGATGAAACAAGCAATCTGAAAACTTGTTTTCTGTGAAGCCGATTATTCCCACTATTTTATGACATGACAATTACACTAACTGACTGTGGAAATAATCAAAATGACACTTTGCAGCTCTTCCTTTTTAATCCTCTGTTTCTTCTGCAATAACAGATGAAGGAGAAGTTGCACTTGAAAGAAAGAAAAGAACAGTGACCTGTTCTTACAGAAGGGAACGTTCTCATACATCATGTTTAAGCTTAATGGACAGAGCACTCTTCTTTTGTCTCAAAGCTCCTTGAAGATAAGGGATGAGAAGAAGACAACCTTACGTATAGAGGCCTTGCGGACACGGCGTGTGAAGGTTCAGAGACGGGCGATATATATTCACATTGGCTCCCTGTGACTTATTGCTCCTCTAAAGCCTTTTTATGTAGTGAGAAATCTTCATGTCTTCTACCTTGATGTGCAGAGTGCCGGCTCCGTGGGAGATGATGGACAGTCGGTCTGTGAACTGCAGGCAGTCCTGTCTGCTGTGTCTCGACTTCTCTGCTTCGCTATCCGTCTCCCCGGATGTCTGCTCTCTGCAAGAGGGAAGCAACATCGCCTTTCATTGTTTCCTCCCCGGTTTCATCTCACTGTAGCTTGTTCCATCTCAGCAGTCGTGACATTTTGAGGGTTGTTCTTACTGTGTTCTAGGGGTTGAGCATCCAGACATTATGTATATACACCACCTACTTTGCATTTTTGTGCTATTTTCATTTTGCCCAGTGTCTAAACAGTGGGGTTTTGAATCAATGTTTTCAATTATATCAATGCATGCTAAGAATTCGGGGCAGGTAGCTGGTCTCTTTCATGCTTTGGATTTTGAAGAAAAAACTAGATTAGCATAACATTATATTAATGTTTCTTTAAGAGGATTTCTGCCATTTTAGATAAACATCATGATTGACAGTTGAGTTTGACGCAAAGTAAAATAAGCTGTCTATGTGTATTTACAGTCATTGGGTGAGATGAGAGGTTTGAGTAATAAAGAGTTCAGTTGCTCAGCCGACAGCAAAACAGAGCAAAAGGATTTATGATACTTTGACGCTGGATTGTAAAATAGAATGTCATCAGAATGAAAATCTGTTTGTTTAGTCACAACAATCCAAAATATAGTATTCACACACAAAGTATCTACTAGCAATGTTCTTGCATATATCTGAGTATGATTAATACTTAGTTTTAAACTTTTGTTCACTAATGAAGTTAAAGTTTAACTTTTGCAAGTCTTTACTTCTGACATATTTCTTTTGTTACATATAATTTGATGATTCTCACTTTGCACTTGATTGTCATTGGTCAACATTTTAAGTTCAAGATTTAGTAAACCATTGTCCTGTGTGATGGCCACAGCCACATGTTACCGTGATCATGGTGGGAGGTCACTTCCTGGTTCAACAAAAAGCGTGGCTAAAGGCTCAGGACACTTAAAAACTGGGGCCATGTGATTGGATTAAACCATGTGCTGCCATCCCATGGGGGGGATTTGATTCAGTTAGGTTTGCTGAGTTATCAGTTGTGTCCATCGTATTTGTGTATATTGGTCAAACCAGTATATATCGTCCCTCAAGTATTCATCTGTGTCATTATTATTTTTACCAAAATAATTATGAACTTCCTTCTGTATTTTAAGAGGTTGAGGAGCACTTTGTACTTTGTATTGAAACGTGATCTTACATTAAAGTTGGTATTAATAAAATTATATAATTATTGGAGGTCTGTTAGTATTTTTTGGTTGATATTGTTTTTGCATTTTTGGGGCAAATAAAAACTTTTCATCCAGAACTCCTGTTTCCTCTTTCCTCACTGCTTTCCCCCATGACATAGTAATTAGCTTAATTAATAACAGAAATAATGATTACTGCTGGGTCAGAACGGGTCATCAATGCATTGCCCACACTGCAAGTTGTTTTGAATGGGTCACCTCGTGAAGACAATCTGCTGTCAGAGCATGACTTGAAAACTTTCTCCCTGTTTGGTAACGTACACATCACAGTCACTTCTCACCGGCCATGCCCCTCTCCTTTAATCACCACAAACAGGAACAACAGTTCCCCTCATCTCTCCGCCACTTCTCCCTCTCGTCTCCACTTCATAGCCTGGCCCACCCCTCGCTCTCAGACAGAGAAACTCATTATAGCTGAGGATTAGATCGATCAGTGGGGTGGGGGGGGGAGAGGGGGTGATGCCCAGTCGAGAGGCAGCATGCCTGGGCCAAGCAATTTATGCCAACAATGGAGCTCATCTCTGCATATCCTGACTGCTGCATGGAGGAAAACACTCAGCGGCAAACACACACACACACACACACACACAGAAGCAGCCGTGGGTGCACATTTATTTCTGCTCAGTTTATTTCAAGCAAATTGGCGGGGGATATACTTATTAGTGAAAACAGCACCTATAGACATCTGCAGATATAAGACGTGACATGTCAATAATGAGATTAAACCAAGAAGCTTATTGGTTGAAAAGCAGTTTTGCCTCTTTTATATGGCTAATTTTAAAACACTCACACGCACGGACACGTGCAGTCTGCATCATCCCATTCTGAGAACCCTGCTGCACGCCGGGGAAAAATCGGTCCTGCTAATGTAACACCCCCCAGCACCGATCCGCCCACCTATCATTTTCATTCTGAAGGCCGACATTTTCTCCTCTAAGTGGGTTTGCCTCCACGGGAAAGCAGAGCCTTCTGCCATCGCCCTGGAAACCGGTGAGAGTAAACACAAGTGGGATTGGGTTGTTGCTCTGCGGCGCGTCCTCGCACTGGCCTCATCTCACTCCTCAGACTATCTTTATTTCCCAGAGGGATAATGTTGGCCTCAGTATCTGGTTCCTCCTGACTCAGGAATCCTCAGCTCCTCAAAGTGTGCATGCATGAGGAGCTGTGCAAGTGAACGCATGTTCGTGTTAGTGTGCCTAATGTTGACGGGGTTAATAACGGATTAGGCATCAAAGGGGCGAGCCTCCGAGCAGCCAAGCTTTCCATAAATTAACTTTACCTTTTGTCTCTATTTCTTCCCTCGTTTGTGCTTCTTCCCAATTTTTATTATTTTTGGGTTGAAATCCATGCAAATGAGTCTGTGTCTAATCCCGTACACAGTGGTTAGTGACGATACTGGTACCTTCTGTGGTTTACAGTAAGGAATTAGCATCAGGCAGGTGGAGGAGTGGGCACCTTGTGAAGTGATCCGGTCACTGCTATTTTGCTTGTCTTCATTTTGTGACTTCAGTTAACACAAGAGCACTACTGATGAAGAAAAAAAGCTCAGGAGGCAGAAAATGGCAATGAAAACAGGAAAATCCACTAAAATGGCACTAGAACGCAAACGTAGATGATGCTTCATGTGTTACCCTAGATCTTATCTGTTTAATTACTAATATCTGAAATCTGTCTGTGTGTCTTTGGCTCGGATACGTCGAAAAACAGTGTTTAATTTGGTGCGATGTGGACCAACGATTTGGATCAATTCAAAATAAGCTTTTGACCTCATGAGTCTAGGTGATGAAAACAGGCATGTTCATCACAAAGACATGACAACTGACTCTCCGGTTCAGGGTTCTGTGTACTGAGTCGAGCTTCACTGAACTTTGTATAAACAGGTGAACAGCTCTTTGTGCAGCAGCGGGGGGGCAGCTTCATGGTTCTGTGGACTGAGTCTTGAGCAGGTCTTAACTTTCCGCTGCTCAATTCCTGAAGGTCACTTTTACATTTTCAGAAAGAAAACTGCAACCAGCGTCACCACAGACCAAACAACAGCCCATTCCAAACAGAATGAATTATAACTTTATAGAACTTGCAACTAATATTAGAAAATGAAAAGACAAAGGACGAAGTCTAACAATCTGCACTAAATAGTACAAACTCATAGATCTCAACATTATAAATGTCTTATTTCTCACATCAAGATCCAGAAGGTATTTCATGAGAAATTCAGACAGTGGTTGAACATTTTATTTTAGAGAATTCCTGCACCTGCTCCAAAACGTAACGGATTCTTTTGTCACCTATTCCTCATCTCTTCATTCAGTTTAATTCAAATTAGGTATCTGCTTTTTGTGTAATCACACTAACAAACAAACAATTTCTGATACAAAATAAAACATGAAGTGAGATACTGTCCCTCAGCTCCTGTATCACTTTATCATTTGAACATAATAGCATTTACTTTAGAAATTAACGCCAACCATGCAGGCACTAATTAGGCCCATTAAGGATGCTAATTACACAACCACGCCAAAAAACGAAAAAACAAACAAGACGACCAAGTGCAGATCCCAGCTTCCCCGAAGACAGAGGCCTGGAACAGGTTTCCCATAATCCCTTTCAACACACGGACGCTGTCCTTGGCCTGAGACGGAGCAGCGTCCCACGGGCAGGGACATGTTCTCACCTGCACAGAGGAGATAACCACACCCCACCCAGGCTCAGCTCCTCCGCCACCACCAACCTGCCTCTCCACACCATCCGTTCCCCTGGCCCCTCCATCACTTTCTCCCTCTAACAACTGTAGATCACAGCACGCGCTCACACAAACTCCACGCTGCTGCAAACTCACTGGAAAGACACAGAGAAGGAAGAAAGACAGGAGTTAAGATGAGTTCAGACAGCAACTCCAGTGTTTTTTTTTGGTTTCCCTCTCTTCCTCCTGCTCTGGCGTTGGCGCCCTGTGTGTATCTCTGCCGATCCAGTCACTTTGAGGCGTACAGCGTTTGACTTGGACAAAGATAAGGGAATTTGAACCTCCTTCTTAGGGAGCCGGCACACAGGGGTTGTTTTCGTGGCCATTAAAAAAAAAATTCGGACTAAAAATCAATGTCAGATTTCAGACGGGGCTTTGTCTGCTCAGAGGGAAGTGCATCATCACTGGGTTTGTCATTGCTCCCCGCGAAGTGATTATCAGGCGACCCGCTGGCCGAGGAGATTATTATATTGACTCCACACTCACAGTTCAGAGGAGTTTGGTGATGGGGTGACAACGGCTTTCATACTGAATGATGACACACCAGAAGCAATCTCAGCCAAGAGCTCTTACCACCACAAGATAACAGAGGCGGCGACACCATCATCTCTCTAGTGTCCTTTTATAAAACCGTGCAGGTGAAGTGCAAGTGCACCGTGACCACTTAAAAGCATAACATCAGGACCGCACCCCTTGTAGGAGAATCCCATTGATTAGAGAGTCGCTTCACTCAAATCACACGTAACAATGTTTTATTTACTCTTATCCACATTGTTTGAGTTTCATTTGATGAAGATTTGTTTAAAATAAAGTAGTCACTAACCATATCAAGGAACCACTGCTTTGTTCCTATAGATGCACTGTTGCTTGAGAGTTTTTCTGAAAGTCACACCAGGAAACATTTCCATTCACCATCATGTTGTTACGAAGATGTTTACTGTTAGATGATAGAAATATTTCACCCTTCAAAGATTTTGCTTTTTTCCTCCATGTAAAGAAAGTGAACTTTTTAAAATATCTCATTCTGTTAGTGTTTTGTCGGTGATGTTGCAAATCAATGTGCAGGACGGACTTACAGGAATATAGAGTTTAGTTTGAGTGATTTGATTCAAGTCAAGGTTTATTTATAAAGCACGTTTAAAGAGAAAACACAAAAAGCAACCAAACCTTAACCGTAACCATCCTATTGAGCCAGTTTGAGCTGAGAACTTTACTGTTTCTTCTTTTTAACAAAGAAAAGATAACTATCACAATTTACAGTTATCAAGATACTGTCTGACTCGTGCACGGATATCAAACCAAACAGCGAATCACACACACTGATTGACAAATGCCTCAAAACTAACACATGGTGGTAAAGGTTACATAAACATTCACCTGCATTATTGTTGTTACAATGCATGTTGTCCATTTTTAATAGGCGCACATTGTTATGTTAATGAATTCAGTGAAGTTGCTGTGTGGTTATGAGAATAAGCTGTTTGCTGATCATCTGCATATAGTCGGTCTCATCTGGCTCTTAGGTGCCCTTTTGGAAAAGAAGTATTAAAAACACTTGATTATATAAGCAAGCAGGTCTGACTGCAGAGAAAGTTTATTATTACTACTTTTGACTATTATTATTATAGGCAGCTTCTTTTGAATAGAACTTAATCTGCTGCTGGTGTTAAGAGGTTTCTCTCTCTCTCTCTCTCTCTCTCTCTCTCTCTCTCTCTCTCTCTCTCTCTCTCTGTCTCTCTCTCCTACTCTCTCTCTCTCTCTCTCTCTCTCTCTCCTCTTTTGCCAGCCCAACAGCTGCTTCTCCCTTGGCCAGCCTCCAAATGGATGACTGAGGAGAGTGAATGGGTTTTTAATTTCACTTGTTAACACTGTTTTCTCTCCGTTGCTCCCCTCCCTCAAACCTGCAGTGGCAACACAGTCAGATAGGAAGTGGGGGGGCATAAACAACAGTTTGGGACAGACACAAGAGCAGAGTCTCAATACCATCCTTCAAATTAAGAGGACATCGATTAGGCACGGGCTGAAATATTTGAAGGGTTTCATTTTTCTTTCTCTCTTCTTCAGTGGGCTAATTAATCCTGAAGGGTTTACTTTAAAACTCAAGTATCTCAGAGGCGAAGCTGTGATATTGTTCTGTTAGTCCCACAGCTGAGACCTCCATCGCCGCTGTCTGTCTTTCAACTCCAAAACCACAGACAGGTGCGTTTTAAAACGCCTCAGGCAAGATGGCTGCTTCCTCAGCAATGGAAGCTGTACATGTGCGAAGAGGAGGACCCCAAGTCACATTAGTTCCTCCTCATGATTCAACCTCTTTCTCGTAAAGCAGACACTTTTACACTGACCGATCAGTGATGCATCACTGCATCATCACAAGAGGGAATAAAGGGAGGAAATTTAAAAGATGTGTCACTGAGGCGAGAAGAGAAACATCCAAAATCAGATTGATAAATCAGAAACCCTTGTCACGAAAAATAATTCACATGCACACACACATATACATGCATGCACAGACCCCCCCCCCCCCCCACACACACACACAAATGCACAGATGCACAAACATAAACACACCCATGCAGTCTCTCTCACTATCTCTGTCTCTCTCTCTCACACACACTCTCAGTCATCCAGATGTTTTTGTCCAAGCAGAGTTAAATTGAGGGCGACTGGATTTGGTTTTATTTGTGTGAGGAAGCCTTTGGATAAGAGGTGAAACATCTCAGAGCTACAGCCAAGTCCAGTTGCCCTCAAATCAATTCACCCCTCCTGGACTGAGGACAAGAAAGTAAAACACCAAGGTAAGCTGGATTCAACACAACAGGACTAACAGGTTGCAGCTGCAGCATGCAAATAGGTGCTGATAGAGGTTGAGCTGTGGGTGTTAATCAACCCAGAGAGAAATTGTTGGAGAAATTCTTTGAGGATAAGTTTCTCACACTGGAGACGCATTAAAGACGACAGGTGACTGGGCCGGGAAACGTACAAACAACTGCTGCAACAAACAACCTCAAGATTCTTGAAACAGAGTGCCCCCGGCTCGCAGTAGGATGGGTTCTGACATCCATCCTAAGTGAGACAGATTACACTCATTTAAATTACAAGCAATTTACTGGCTCAGATGTGATGCTGCAGAGGAGGAGGCCACTGGCTTCCTTGAACCTTGGGTTTAAAACTCTCGTCCCATTTATCGGCCTTTACCTGTTTCAGCATGTCGAGCCAGGGGCTGGAGGGGATGGAGCAGGAAGCTGCTGCGTCTGGACCGACTCTCAGGCTTTGGGTTCCCAGCACAGGTCAGATAAATGATTAATGTGGGGATAAAAACAATTAACGTGAGCTAACAAGTATAATAAATTACAAACGTAGATCTAATCCTCCATACTCCACTGGAGATTTAAAACAATTCTGTTGGTTGATGTTTGTTTTCACCTCTCTTAAAAAATAAATCTTGATATTAATGATAAATGGCAAATGGTCTGTGTTTATTTATCTTACTGACCACTCGCTTTTAAATCCAGTTTTACATTCACACAGTCACACACATATATTCATACTGTGCATCTATGTGAAGCACTTTTCTCTAGCAGAAGGGGCAATTCGGGGGTTCAGTATCTATCTAGTAATATAAAAGGACACTTCGATCAAACCGCTGACCTTCTGGTTTGAGGACGACCTCTGTAACCCCTGAGACACATCCAATGATGTCTGAAGAAAGAAGTTTGGCCTGGTGATGATCCAACAACCAGTTTGTCCATAGATCCTCCTTTCATACCTTTTAGACTACTTTTTGATACTTTATAGTGATCATGTGCAATATGCGTATATGGATATGGAATGCATTTAATTATGTGTGTGCATGTGTTTATGTTGTGTTAGTACACTGGATTGAGAGCATTGTCTTTTATTCTGTTTTCTGTGCATCACTGGAGCAGCAATTTCATATTCCGTTGTATTCGGCTGATATAATGACTATATAGGTTTTCTATATAGTTAAATAAATGTGTCCCTATTAATTGTCTTATCAGGCTCAAATCTCTCATAATCTCAATTTAACAGCTGAGGTTCAGATACAGTTACAATTAGATGTAGTAGTCAGTCAATCTGCAGTGTAAAATCATTATACAAAAGTAGTCATTGTATGTTGGGTTGTTTGCCTCTGTAAAGACAATGGAAAACACACACTGACCCTGACAGTGAGAGTCAAGGGAAACAAATGTTCACATCAGCATGAGGCATTCACAAAGAGGGTGAGGTGTGCCCTCTAGTGGAAAAACATGAACATCACAGTCCACGTTTAATACATTACTTCCTCCTTATTTAAATTTCGCGCACATTGCTTTGAAAACTCAACATAAAGGAAACTGAATTACAGACAAATTGAGAGTAAACTTGAGAAATAATAAAACTATAAGAGCATTGGTTTTTTCAGAACATGGACTTTATTCATTTCATATAAAAATGACACAAACACTCTTAAAAAGTCGAGCAGGTGCTTCAGGTAATCTTCACAGGGACGTGAGCCTGCATCGCAGACTCCATCACACACACGAGGGCCATTGCACCTCCACATCATCACCACCTTCAGGTTCACCTCTCCTGCACCCGGAGGCCCGACCTGTACAGTGACCCACCAGCAGAGGCCGGGGTAAGCCTCTGACACACCACTGAACCCTCTGCACTCCTCCTTCCCTGCTTCCCTCTCTTCCACAACTCCTCCTTTTTCCCCTTTTCTCCTTCATCTGGTCTTCCTTTTTTTCTCCTCCATCGTCGTCGTGACCCTTCATATCCCTGAGCCCAGCTTCTCTGATTGGTTCCAGACGTGCCACTGAGCTCTTCTTGCCGACTCAACATTCCACAGCTGGAGACTGCACACACACTCTATCACACACACACACACACACACACATACTCTTTCTCACACACACACACACACTATTTGCTCCCTCTCCTCCTACCTTCCCCCTCTATCTTAGTCCAACTCAGAGAGCAAAAGAAACGTTTTTTTTTTTGTTTTTTTTCATGGCAGTTAGTGAGCCTCAGACTGAAAAGGCTCCAGAGCATTCCTCCGAGCAGGAAGACAGAAATGCACTCAGAGGCAAGAGCCGCAGGAAAAAGAAGAAAGTTTCAGGAGGCAAAAGAAATGCTCATTACGGTCATTATAAAGCACAAACGTGAAATCTTAAAAATGACGATGGAGGTTTTTCTCTTATGAAAAGAGTATGTTTTCGCTAAACAATCTCTGGCTCTCATATTTAAAACGTCGTCATTTGCATGAGGGATGTTTTCCTTTGCGGGGGCAAGTGTTGGCGTTTATCCCATAACAGAAGGAAAGTTTCCAAATGTCTTCACCAGTTGTACTTAAGCGAAATTGCACAATGAAACCTGCATCATCGAAAAGACGAAACGAGAGAGAAGCATACTGGCGATAAAACATTACTGAGACGTGAATTGTGGGGCATAAAAGTGATGAATCGGACAAATATCAAATTGCAAAACCTTTTTTCGTGGCAAGCACAAAGAAAATGACTGTCCATAAAAACGCTGAATCAGCTCCAGATGGTGGCACGAGGAGCCAAAACAAACAACAGAGCAGCGACTGTATCTTAAGTATAATGGTAAAAGGCCGAAAAGTGGTGGAGACTAAGACTGATTTAGATCGGGATAAGAGTAGAAAGTGCCAAACTGTACACAAAGCCATAGATGCTGAAAGTCTAATCATTTGATGACAACTCTAAGTCCTGCTGTGCCACAAAGACAATGAAATCTATTTTAAAGACCAGCTTTCAATACTAAGTTCTAATTATGTGCACAATTTTAGTGTGCTGCCCTCAGACGGTTTGAGGTCACTGGTCCCTGTCACCTTCCACACATTCACATTTGGACTTCTCCCTCCTCGGCTCAGCTGGTGCTGACGTGTCAGACCCGAGCGGAGGAGAGAGGCAGGCTCACACAAACCACACATGCATCATCAGTAACAGTTCTCTGCGGCTGCAGAGATAACGACAAATCAACAAGGAAGGACGCACAAATGCAACGAAACAACAACAAAGACAAAAAAACAGACCTCAAGTTCCGGTAAATACTGTCATGGCAAAGACCCTTACAAAACTGAAAAAAAGGAATTTGGTCCTGAAGAAGAATGGCTGTGTATTTAGAGAACGGAGACAAATGGTTTTAGTTGATCTGTGGCTGTGTGATTGTCTTTCAATTGAAATGCGGAAAAGGAAGGGAAATAAACACCAACCAAATATTTATGTTGGCACCAGCGTAAACGTTGAGGAGCTGTTTCGTAAAACTGACTTTATGTTGAACTTTTCCGACTGCGACAAAATGAAGTTCCCAGTAGATCCATAAATGGTCTTCATGGAAGCTTTGGGGGGAAAACTGTACGTAAAAAGAATGATCTGATTGGACTGGAGGGGAAATAGCTTGAGTTGTCTTGACAACAGAAAAGACAAGGGGTTCAATTATAAATCTAAATATCTGCTGCGCTCTACACAGCCCTTCAGCACTTAAAAAATCTTTTTTGGTTTCAAAAGAGACGACATAAACGCCACAATGGGTTTTTCCTTTTTTTTTGAGTCCACGCCTCTCCGGCGTGTGGTCGGCTCCAGCCTCGTGGCTGGTCGGATTGTCGGTCCAGGCAAAGCTCTGCTACTCTGGCTGCTCGTTCAGCTCCATGTCCGACACCAGGATGTTCTTCTCGGCCTGCTCGGAGAGGCTGGAGCTGGTGCGGCTGTAGCGAGCACCGTCGTACGACCCCCGCGACCCGACATTTCTCCGACGGTACAAGTAGATCACACCGACGATCAGCACCACCAGCACCAGGCCCGAGACTATGATGACTATCAGAGTGGGCAGATGGTCGTCCTCCACTGGGCAGAGACACAGGATGGAAATGTGGATTAGCAAAACACACAAATACACACAAATGGTGCACACACAAACACGGCAGCTGATGATCATACTTACTTGTTACAGCTGAGGTCTCAGCACCTGTAAATGGAAGATGGGACATTTTATTGATTAATTGATCACGATTTTCAGCAATAATTTATAGGGCTGTCAATAGATTAAAAAAAATTAACTAATTAATCTCACATTTTGAAATTCATTAATCGCGATTAATCGCGATTAAAAGTTTGTTTTTCTTCTAAAGACTAAATCTAATGAATTAACAAGTAATCACTTCAGACAGCCTGCATTTTACACAATGCTGTGTTTTCAAAGAGACTCAGGCCTATAACACCTACCTATAAAGTGGCAGCCAGGTCGTTTAATATCATGTATGATAAATTGTGTAAAAAAAAAATATTTAAAAATAACAGCTGAAAATATTCCCAATGTCCTTGGAAACAATAACACTGCTTCTTTCTTCAGTGAAACATCCAGATTAGTAAAAGGTAAAAAAAAAAAGTGTATTTGAGACACCATTACGAATATGTATTCTCCACATCGGCTTGAGTGAAGAATACGTAATTTACCCTCCACACCCGACATTGAACGGAGCAAACTGCGGAGAAGTTCTTAGGCTTAGTGAAACAGTTTAACTTTATTTTCTGTAACATACAACGGGACACAGTCACAGTTATCTACAAAAGAAAAGTTCCATATTACTAAACCAGTTTCATGCACTAAAATAACCATTAGAAACTAACTAAAACACTAACAGACAGAGCGACACAACTCACTCAGACCGGGGGAAACTGCTTCTGTGATAGTAAAGGGTGCGCTGCTACACTAAAACCCAGAAGTTCCTGCTGTGGGCCTTCAAAATAAGACAAACACGGCAAAATAAAAGAAATATAGTTCAGCCAGCGCTGAGCCAGGGTGGCAGCGAGCGGACCCTTGTTTCGCTGGATCCGTTTGATAACCTCCAAGGCAGAATTCCACCGGGTGGCAACATCTTGAACTAGCAACTCTTCCTACTGTCCTTGTGCAGTTTGCTGTGCTTTCATTCAGACGGGCTGTGTTTGAAGGGCGACGCTGGCAGCTTGCTCGAGGAGCTGAATTTTCTTCCGCACACCGGATGTAAACAAAGCTGCGTTAACTTCGTTAAAATATTTTATCGCATTAATCTAGGTCACAATAATCTCATAGATTAACGCTTTAACTTTGACAGCCCTAATAATTTATAATAATTTTTATTGTACTTCCGAGTGAAGTTTTTCTGTTTTTCTTTATTTGGAACCCATGCAAGGGTGGACATTCAGTTTATATCATTATTATATATATTATATAACACAATCAACGTTTCACCCTTTTATCAAACACTGAAAAAATGAAATCTTCTCTTGTTTCGTTGGCTCGTCTGCGAGTCGACTCAGACTCGACAGACTCAACTCAGATGATCGGTCTTCTGTGTGTGTGTGTGTGTGTGTGTGTGTGTGTGTGTGTGTGTGTGTGTGTGTGTGTGTGTGTGTGTGTGTGTGTGTGTGTGTGCTTACTGCGTGGTCGTTTGCAGATGACCCCGTGCGTGCGATTTCGGCACGAGCCCGGCTTCCACAGGCCGCTGTTGCTCTGGATCCAGAAGCAGGAGTTGGGAGACAGAACGGAGAAGGCCAGATCGCGCACCTCCCAGTTGGTGTAGGACATCTCTGTGTCCTCGCTCCACACGAGTCCACTACCTGCAGCAGGGACACAAGCACACACACCCCGAGACGTAAACACTCTTTCACTTCATCTGAAGGAGAGCACGTTGTATAGCATGAGTCATAAAGGTTTCCAAGATTGGCTTTAGTTCTTTCCATTAGCTTATCTAGCATGTTTCTGAGCATGTCAAATTATAAAAATTGAGTCATAGTAATTATGATGTTTAAATTAATTAACTTGTTGAAGATAAGGCCCCTCGCTATCACACTGAGAGAAACAGTCTTTATCATGTTTCCTCTACTTAATTAATTCTTTCATGATTATTCTGTAAACGATCTCATAATTAATCCAGTAAAATTGACTAAATAAGTTTCAAACAGAGCAGGATAGTTCAACTAAAAGTGGCACAAAACGGTAAAGTTTGGATTTAAACTTTCTGAAGGTTGATAAGTCTGCTGCTGTGGATGTTGTTTGAGGTTGGACCTTTCACGCTGATGCCCAGCCAAGCTCCGTGTGCCTGCTCCGCAGAGCTCTGGATGTGTTCCCACACAAATCCGTTCTCCGTCTCGTCCAAGACCGAGAGAAGCTCTGCTCCCTCTAGAAGAGAGGGAAAGAGAAAGGAAAGGACAGAAATGGAACAAACAAGAATTGATTGTGCAGGGAGCTTCACCAGTGGTGCGGCAGGCTCAATGAAACACTTCTAAATTTAGACATATTGATGCATCTGGTCAATTGTTTGCAGCGGAGAAGGTCAGAAGTGTTGCACTTAATTGGCTTTCAGTTCAGTGTCGTGAGGCCGTGCGGGCAAACGCAGCAGGAGTCTGAGAGGAACGGGATGAGTGTCTCCTGCAGCTCTCCCCTTACCTTTTTTACAGGACATGCGAGCGTCCTGCTGCAGTCTGAGTGTTTCCAGGTTGAAGGCATAACAGTGGTTCCTGAAAGACACCCAGCCCCAATCCCCGACAGAGTTGGGACACTTGCCAGGGTAGATCCATTGGTGACCCACAGGCTCGTCTGGCAGGGAGAAAAACATCAGGGATTAACTAAGTTTAGTTTAACTCATATGAAAGTCAAGTTTAGGTTTTTATAATGTATAGACTGTTGTATATTGGTGTTATTTTACAAATAAGTACCACTAATTTGACAGATTGCAGCATCAAGCTTAGCATCGCAGGGAGTCATGGTCCACTGCCCAGTAGTGGTCATGTGACCGCATCCAGCCATGAGATTGGGCTTCCCATCATTCCAGTTGGAATACGACACTTTCTCTTCACCCAGCCAGGTGAAGCTTCGTCCCTGAATCAAAGAAAGTATAAGTTGAGTATCACTGCCTCCTGTAGCGTGGGAAACACTGTTGTGACTCGTGTGACTCTAGTGATTAAGTTAAGTTCTCAGGCTCACTCCGTAGTTGTAGAGAGCCACCCAGGCCGGCCGGTGCAGGCGGTTCATCAGCAGCGTGAGGTACGCCTGCTGGTAGGGATCCTTCACCGTGGCCAGAGTCCCATTCAAAGACTCACACAGATGCAAAGCTCCGGTCCAGTCCAGGCGCTTCTCCACCACCCGGTACGTCACTCCACCCAACTCCACAGGCTTCGACAGGGAGGCAGGAATCAGGGCGGGTGCCGGAGGGAGACTTTGGTCTGAAGAAACAAGGTTCATCGTGCGTCAACACACTTCTGCAAGTCTCCAGTTTTAAAATCACACACGGTTGAGGTAATAATGAGCTCCACACCTTGATGCCTCTGACAAACGTAGCCATTAGTCTCCATCTCACAGGCTCGGGAGGCCCACATGCCGGCGTTCTTCTGCGGGTTCCCGTGAATCATCACCACGCAGTTTCCCTGAGAGGCGACAGTGACATGATCAGAACTGGGACAGAGGCGAGGACAACACCAAAGCATCAGAGCTGCGATCGGTGGGTGTTGTTGTGAGTGGGCTGTACCCGCGTCTTGTTTTGGTGCGGTCCACTGTTGTCGAGCGGCTCTCCGGGGCCCCAGTTGGTGTAGCTGAGCAGGCCGGCCTTGGCCCATTGGAAGTGACCTTTAGAGTCTGAGGTCAAACCCACCCAGAGGTCAACACTGGCGTTGTTCAGCAGGGTGGTGACGAAGGCTGTGGGGCGGAGAATGGATTGGGTCACAGTGAGCATGAGCGTGGAGAGACTTGGGTACCGAAATTCAGAAAAGGTTTAAAGTTAAGGACACGCAAGTGCATACCGATGGATAGACAGATAGATTGCTTGGGTCTAACCACCTCTCCTCTGTTTGTGAGGGTTCTGCTGTAATTACCTTGCTCCAGATGATTGGTCACCACTGCCAGCACACCTCCCTGAGTCTCACATCTCAGCTTGGACGCAGACCACGTGACCCGGTACGACTGATCGAACACCCTGAAACACTTCACACAATTCAGCTCAGGTCAGTTTGCGTCCGGACAATTAAAGGTGCATTAGATAAACTATTACTCTTTAGTTGCTATGCCTATCTGCCTGTTTGCTGTACAACCAACACGACAAACACACAATGAAATCTACCTTATGCTGATAGGACGCCCATTCATCCGGGCAGCCTGCGGGGGGGTGGGGGGATGATGGAGTCGGAGGAATGGTGCCTGTGACGTTCACTCTCTTGCAGATGGAGGGCAGGTCAGAGGGGCATTTCTGATCGGCCCAGTCCGCTGTTGGGAAGTGTCAAACACAAGCGGGCGTTAAGTGCACTGCCTTTTCATTAAGCCTCTTGAGGTCTCACATCCCGGCTGCTTCTCGTACCTTTGTTGGCCGACATGTGAACACATCTGCGATCACGGCTGAGCGGATGCGGCCTCCCGAGGGCCCAGGACACGTAATTGAGCACAGAGTGGTCAGACCAGCGGAATCGGCCGTCGTTTTCGTAGGTGTGAAGCCCCAGCCACCAGTTATCACCCTCTGCTCTCACCATCTAAAACGTGAGAGAGAAACTGTGAACAAGGCTGCAGTGACCTTGAATATACGAAGTTTGTTCAGAAAAAAGAAAATACTGCAGGTTTATACCACAGTGTTACTGTAAATGCACAGTTATTTCATCCTGAACTGTAGTTACACAGTGTGGTGGTGATGCAGAATGCAGACACCATAATTAGTGGTGATTTAAGGTCAGTGTATCACGTCGTTGCCCAGATTAAACTGGACCACTTGCAGACACCATCGTGATCAATTGCCTCTTCGGGTTAAATTAACTCCTATAAAGGATGATGAAGATTTTGATAAAGTGTCCAGTGCCTTGCGTAAAGTGCTGCCCAGGAAAGCGTCTTCCTCAGCTGAGTGGACGGACGCCAGCGAGGAGTCAAACAAGGAGCAAATCATCTGGGCCTGGTCCCAAGTGGTGCGCTGGTCAAAAAATTTATATTCAGCCTCCTGGAAGGGAATCCACTCGGGTGAAGAGGTGCCTGATAGAACACGTGGCGAGAAACATGGCCAGACATCACAGGAAGGTTTTCAAATACACACTTTTGAGATTATTTCATTACATTCAGTGGTGAAGTTGAAAGCAAAGAAAATATAACTGACCTTCAGAAACTTCTGGTTCCTTCTCAACACTACCTAAGAACACAGGTGCAAGGGAAAGGTGTGTTAATGACGTGCAACATGAGCCAGGAGGGGGAAATTACTTAAATACCACAAATCAGAAAACAGTATTTCAGATGTGGAATCTAAATATGTCCAGGACTAAAATACCAATTTCATCCACAGGACCATTTAAATATTCACAAAGAAAAGGTCTGGTGTAGCTGTACCTCTGGGGATCTTGCAGATCCAGTCCATCTCTGAGTCACAGTGCATGGCCAGCCACGTCATTGTGCCCAAGTCGGCCGCAGCACACTGCCGAATGTTGTAGTAGTACCGTCCGAAGTTCTGGTACGTGACCTGAAACACAAACGACAAACAGATTCTGTTTCAAGCATCATTTAAAAAAAACAATCTGGACAATCAGTTTTTCCCTTTTAAATTGTTTAAAGTGATATCTTTTCATTACTTACAGCCAATCCATCGCTCCACTTCCAACTACCGTTGTCCATGGGGTTCCTGCGGTTGAGGCCAATCCAAAACCAATGCTGCTCATGGTCCTCGGATTCCCTGTGGACCAAAGCTTCATCATCATCATCATCGTCATCATCATCACACTCATCATCATCACCTATCAGCTGGTCAGAGGTGCCCACCTACCCGAAGGCCTCATGGAGGACCTGTAGGACGAAGTGCTCCTCGTCCGAGTCGCCGATGCTCAGCAGGTCGGCGCCGTGTCTCCGGCAGAACAGGTGAGCCTGCAGCCAGCTCAGCTTCTGCTCCAGCTGCGAGTATTGAAACACCTGCAACACAGGTAGTGAAGAGGTTACGACACTTTTAAGCACACATCGTAAAGTTTAACTTCCCTGCACAGACCCTCCCAGCAGAGCGCTGACAGTGGGAAAGGTTTCTGGGACGAACCTTGTAGCAGTAGCGCAGGTTGCTGTTGCTCTTCCAGCCGGTGGGACAGGAGCCGCTGAGACTCGGGGTGGGCTGGGGGACGGGCGGCTCGGGGGTCAGAGACGTGTCCTGGTTCTGTCTGCAGATGAATTTCGCCTTCGATGACGCACAGTCCTTCACCTCCCACAGACCTGTTGCGAAGCCCGTCGCCATGGAAACGCAGCCGCCATGGACGTTGACTGAAATAGACACCGGGTGAAACATAGGTGAGTAAAGAGAAGAAAACAGGCCGCACTGATGAAACATGTGGAAATACAGGAATGATGAGGAAGACTGTGGACATTATCTTATGAGCCAGTGAACTCTATTGCTGTAAACTCTCTTACCCATCACCATTAAGGATCATATTTTCTAAAATGCTGTGTGGTCTGTTAGTATAGGGCAAACACATATTTACTTAAATAAATTAAGAAAAACTGTTCCTAAGGCTTTTCTCACAAACCTTCATGATACAATCACAGGCTTCAAAGTAAAGGTCTTGAGGTTTAATAATAATGATGATAATAATAAATCATGTCAAAATTCAACCAACGGTTTCTTCTACAAGTCAATCATTGTTCACTTATTTTTTGTATATACAGTCTATGGTACTCACCAGTGTCAATACAAAAACGATCATCCTATGACAAAAACCTTCAGTTAAAGTTTAACAACGTCGGCCTCCATCCATCAAGCCAATCCGATCGAAGTAACAGACTCTGGCTATAATCTATCCAGAGGTCAAAGTCCAAATATCTGGATCTATCAGGCCAGAAGACTTGCCTGTGACCAGGTTTTAAATGTCTAAAAGGTCTGGTTTCATGATTATCTGTATAAAAAGAACATCATGATCACATTTCCTGCCTCATTCCTGTGCTGCCGCCATCACAAAATGTCGTAAGACTGTTTCGCAATTTCCTCAATAAATGGTTCAGATTTTGATGCATTAACCTCAGAAACCCTCAGGTTTTGTCTGATGCGCTCGGATAATCAGCTTATCAATGCTTCTGTATAGAGCAATCAGCATATCAGCATTTAAAAGAAAACAAATCCAGAACAATCCAGCTTCTTCTTTGAATTGGATTAAATCCCAAACTTGCTCTTGTTCAGAATGGACCTCATGTTTTGGGCAATTGAAAATCCACAGCGATGGATTAGAGGAAACTATAATAATCCCCTCAGGGAACTGAACTCATCAACGGTAAAACAGATCTACGAGGTTTAAATAGATTTTTCATCAATATAAAATTGAATCTGATTCCTCATTTATATCCTTTACGACACCCTGATTTTGACCAAAAAAAGTTGCTTTTTTCATGTTGTTTGTTTTGAAAACTTAACCCAGAGTTAATTCTGTAAATCATGTTTTTGGGCTACCTGGCTCGTCCCGATTCCAGTTGGTGTAGGTCACTTCGTCACCACTGAGCCAGCGGAAAGAGCCGCTTTGATCATGGAGGCCGATCCAGAGGGAATCTCCCAAGCGACCAAACAACAGGCTGTTGGCGAAGGCCTGCTCGAACCTGCGGAGGTTTAAAAAGGGGCTTCAAGGAAAGCAAGCACTGACAAGGCAGACTGTGATGACTTTCAAGGTAAAGTGTGTGTGTGTGTGTGTGTGTGTGTGTGTGTGTGTGTGTGTGTGTGTGTGTGTGTGTGTGTGTGTGTGTGTGTGTCCAGGTGTGTGCACACTGCTGTACACACCTATTTGTAATGGTAACAAGGAAGGCTCCGTGGGCCTCACAGGATTTCCTGGCTTCATCAAAGGTGGATAGGTCTTCTCCCACCCAGTAACAAGCTGGACTGTGCCACTTCCAGCCCTGAGAGGAGAGGAAGAGGAAGGAAAAGAGGAAGAGGAAGAGGCAATTAGACAGATATGGAAAGTAACCACCTTAAGAGAAGAAACTCAGTGTTTTGGTGGATCCAGATCAGGGGACAGATACAACAAATTTCAATTTTTTGCACTTTTTTAACATTACAAGATTTTTCAAAATTTTCACCTTTTTCCAGGAATAATTAATGGATCTTAATAAAAAAAATCGAACACATTAAGGGAACAGATATCTGTGAGCGTGTGTAAACTTTGGGTGCAGCTTGATTGTATTTAAAAGGTCTGTGAGGCCTTGACAAAGGTGTCTGCTCTGTCCCATTCTGGATCAATAATTTGTAATCACTGTATGGGCTTCAAACTACAGGTGAACAGCAATTATGCTAATATAAATGTAAGTGCAGTGCTACATTTTAAACAGCTCAGTAGCAGCACAAAATAAGGGACTATGGCAACAACTAACTGGAGCAGTTTAAGGAAAACAGCATCAAATAACATTCAAATTGTTTTGGAGGGCGGAGGACGTAATCGCTCCACTTGAAACACTAACCACATCATTCCTTTGCCCTTAATCTTCCACTGAATTTCATTCACATCTGTTAAGAACTTTAAAACACATTTTGCTCACTAGCTGACCGACAGAAAAACAAGGGAAGTGAAAATTACAAACGATTTCCCAGAAAACAAATTACTTTATCACTCGCAACAGAAGTCAGTCCACTCGTACGACCGGATTTTATCCTGAATGCAGAATACAAAAAAGAACAAGTCTATGCACGCAGGAATAACTTTTCCCTGGCCTCGATCCCTCCTGTCGGCTCTTGCACTGTAGTCGTGGAGGTGCGCAGATGCAGCTAACACGCCAGGGGTCACGAGGGGTGAGATACTGAGTGAGATCGGATCGGAGAGAAAGTACAGCTTCTTGTGATAAGCTACACCTCAGGCTTTTTGCACAGTTTGGCATCTAGACAGAAACCTCAAATATTATACCTGCTGGAGAGGCCTGATCTCACATCTCCTTAAAATAGTATTACTCTTTTCTGTCTTTATTTTCTGCAGAACATCAAACATCTTGAATGCTTTTCCATGATTTCACCATTATGACCAAATATGCAAATGTATTTTCAACCCCATACCCTCAATTTGATTTTACAAGAATCATTTGAAAATATACAGAATTTTGATGGAATGCCTTGGTCACCGAGTGCAGTTTCAGGGTACATGCATTTTTTCCACAGACACCTGGTTCACCATGGCCTTTGACCTTTGACCATTGAAATTGAATGAGTAATTTTTTTAGTCCAGGTGACACCTCATCAAAAGTTGAAGATATTCCCTAAAGGCACACAAGGGGCCAAAATATGTTTGTTGTGTTTTGAGGCCACCGTGACCTTGACCTTTGACCTTTCACCACTCGTATCTAACCAGTTGATCCGTCAAAGTGAACATTTATGAGAAATTGGAAAGGATTTTTTCATGATGGTCATAAATTAACAAGGCCAAAACTAAGAGGTTTGAGAGGTACCAGAGACCTTCACCTTTAACCTCTAAAATATAATCAGCTTATCTTTGAGTCCAGGTGAATAGTTGTACAAAATTTAAAGAAATTTTTCCAAGGTCTTTAAGAGCTGTTTCTTTTACAAACCAAACATATCAGAGAAATCTTCACCTTTCACCTTTACTGGCACAGAGGCATAAAACCGACAGACAGTATCACCCTAAGCCTTTTTTTGAGTTAAAAAATTATATTTGTAATTTCAAATCCAACAATCTCAAAGAAATCTGGTGTACTATTCTGCAACTGTGTCCTTAAACATTAACAAAAATGAACACAGGAACCGAGGGAGTTTGCATTTTCATTATTTTCGGCCCCCCCTTGTGTCTGAGGGGCCTCAGCAGCTGCTGACACCACAGGCTGACTCCGACTTTAGCGATCAATCTTTTTCTGATCTCACTGTTTATTCGCACATGAACCAGCTGCGTTACCATCATAATAAAACCACTATCCTTGGTAGGTAGATGGAAGAAAACAATAGTGTTAGGAGCTGCTGCTCAAAATGACCGTGTCGCAATAATGAGCAATCTGTTGTGTTTTTTGAGGAATGAGCTCAGGATGGGGTAAATGGTTTTGGGGATCGTGTGGTTGGATGTTGCAGAGACGGTCAGCAGGCTCCCATTGTTGTTTCACATGTTGCGTGTAGTGAGATCATCTGCTCGAAAACAAGCCGTGCCGCCGCAGGGCCCTGCAGCGTGCGCCATGCCAAATGACCCCTGTCACATGACCACCCATGACGCCTCGCTCCCCGGGGAGCCGGGTAAAGATTCATTACGCCAAACAAATGGTCCATCCATACAGGGATCTTTGTTGAGAGCCGAGCAGCTGAGATCCAGCCCAACCCTCAGCTTCAGATCATTTGCATCATGAGTCAACACATGAACACACAAAGATGTAACACTCCTTCATATATAAAGACACATACTGTGATATCTTTTCTCACTGTGATAGTCCCCTGTAAGTCACACATCACTGATAAAGAATCTACTGAATTTAACGTTAACGATTTTCAGGAAGCAGGTAGAAGTCAGGTATGATCTGCTGTATAATCTCATATGGAGAGAATTAAGTAGTGTGGAAACAGAGACAGATGTAGATGGATCCTCCAGATGTGGTTCACTTCATCATTTGGGAGAAGTAGTGGGCGCCACAGTGCACGTCACTGTATGAAGTCAGTGCTCTTACTGAATGAAGAAACAAACGTCTCAATTTGATTTGTTTTTACTTTCGCTTTGACTTTTTAAAATTATGCATGAAGTCAAAGTACTCTGTGTGTGTGTGTGTGTGTGCAGTGTTGGGGAGTAACGGAATACATGTAACGGCGTTACGTATTTAGAATACAAATTATGAGTAACTGTATTCCGTTACAGTTACAAATTAAATAGATGGTATTCAGAATACAGTTACATTGTTGAAATCAGTGGATTACATGACGGTACTTCTCTGTTTCACGAGTTTAATCACTGTCTCGTAAATCCACCGGAGGCAAAGCCCCCAGGAAGCAGCTGGAGACCAGGGCTGCCGTAAGAGCGCCCGGACCCCGGCGGCGTGAAGAAGCCTCACCGCTACCCGCTCGGGACCGTTACAGGCCCCGGGACCTTGGCTCTGAGAGAGTTCCGTCGCTACCAGAAATCTACGGAGCTGCTGATCCGCAAGCTGCCCTTCCAGCGCCTGGTGAGAGAAGACCGACCTGCGCTCCCAGAGCTCCGCTGTCATGGCTCTGCAGGAGACCAGCGAGGCACGCCGGGTTCACACCGGACGCTGAAGCGACGCTAAAATAATATCACCCGTTGACCCAGTAGTATAAAAGCATATGGTCACTTGTTGCTCCAACATTAACTGCAACAGCGTCCCAATTTAATGTCATCCATCTTCAAGAACTTCTCCGCTGTTTGCTCCGTTCAATGTCGGGTGTCGAGGGTAAATTACGTATTCTCCGCCCCCCCCCCCCCCTCTCTTTATTTAAAACTCCAGGACAACAGAAGGGGAATACAAACTAGACCAAAAAATAAAAAAATAGACCCGACGCCGAAACGATCGCTGCACGGCGCGAGGCAGCCTTGGCGCAGGGGGGGGTTCAGCCTCCGGTGAGACCCGCACAGAGGTGGGAGTGGATGGGAGCCGGACATCCAGCGGCCCGCAGCATCGGTGGAGAGAGAGTTTAAACTGCTGCTGCTCCACTGACTATAACAACGCCGCAATCATACACTTAAAAAATGCAATACAAACCGGAAGTATTCCAAGTATTCAGAATACGTTACTCAGATTAGTTAATGTAATGGAATACGTTACAGATTACATTTTTGTGCATGTATTCTGTATTCTGTAACGGAATACGTTTTGAAAGTATCCTTCCCAACACTGTGTGTGTGTGTGTGTGTGTGTGTGTGTTGTGTGTGTGTGTGTGTGTGTGTGTGTGTGTGTGTGTGTGTGTGTGTGTGTGTGTGTGTGACCTCTCTAGGACCTTGCCCACTAAAAACCCTGTCCTTGTCAGGACCAATTAGATAGGGGAAAAGGTTTGGGTTAGGTTGCTCACAATGAATGAAGTCAATGCAGTGTCCTTACAAGGATAGCTGTTTAAAAAAACTTATTTTAACTCTTCTC
This sequence comes from Limanda limanda, assembly GCF_963576545.1. Classification (NCBI taxonomy): domain Eukaryota; kingdom Metazoa; phylum Chordata; class Actinopteri; order Pleuronectiformes; family Pleuronectidae; genus Limanda; species Limanda limanda. The sequence goes on from NC_083652.1 coordinate 8,776,007, forward strand.
TCTTGTCTTTCCAGTGAGTTTGCAGAAGCATTGAGAGTGTGTGTGTGTGTGTGTGTGTCTGGTATGCCTGTTAAACCTCCAATATTAAGGGAGTGATTTATGTTACAGTTAGAGGCTCAGGGCAGACGAGTGGGCCGGCGGACGGGTGAGAGCCGGGCTGCAGCTCTGGGAAATGGGGTCAAAGGTGAAGAAATGGCTGAAATATTATAACAATAACAGTAATAGTTATGTTCCCCTTAACATTGCAGACTGTCAGCAGCTGGAGTGAGATCACTGATCTGTTCTCAGCAGAATCTTCAAGAGAGGAATAGAGCCCTACTTGTTTGCACTCTTGGTGTTGAGGTTTCCCATCGCTCTTTGTTCCTGGCTTCTTACAGATGGAGGGCAGGGTCAAATTACAAGGGCTGTCGTCCCAGCGGCCGTCCTGCACATGCAAGCAAAACACAAACCAAACAAGAGAGCACAGCTGTTGAATATATACAGATGGAGGAGAATTGCTGACAGTCGTTTGGCTTTGGAGAGGGGTCAGCGTGAGGGTGAGGGTGGTCACTCACGAGCCCCCACATAGAGACGCAGTCCTCTTGGGTGTTGCGGAAGTTGTTGGGTTCAAACGGGTGCCAGTAGGTGAAGATGACTGGCGTGTGGTCGGTCCACTGGAAGTCCATTTGCATTACGGTGTCATGGAGCCCTATCCACAGCTGTTCGATGTCTGACAGATAACACACACAACACAAGAATGCAGTTATGGAAGAAGTTGGCTTAAAAATAGGATTAGGGCTCAAACTATGGCCTTCATATGAAATTCTCACTTTTTCCAAGGGGTTCAAGAATGAAGTTGGAGAACATCGATGACCTAAATATTTGATTTCTCACTTCATGTGCTGTTAATCAGCTCAGGAAGGAAGCTGGAACTGTCTCGGTTCCACTACATTTGAGCTTGGTGTGAAGACATCGGCTAAAAAACACAACATAATCTATATTTTTACCTCCGTCAAGAACACAATTATGGACGGGATTACCACGAAACATGATGGAAGGATGTGGTTTGTGTCAGGGAGTTATGTGTTCAGGTCGTCCGTCCAACCGTCCCGACATTATCTGAAGAACTTCTAGAGGGAATTTCTTCAAATTTTGTACAAAGATTCAGTTGAACTTGAATTTAGTTTCAAACACTGACTTGAATTTAGTTATCAAAGGTCAAAGGACAAGGTCACGAACAAACAAATTAGAGTTGTAATTGTTATTATAGATGTGAGTGTGTGGCCTTCTCCTGACCCACTGTACTTCCGAACATTTAAATTTTGTGTCTTCGCTAAGCCCTTTTTCTTCTTCTACATGTATACAGTAAATATTAATACAAATATTGTACATTTCACTCCGTCAATCTAAAGAGAAGATTAAATCCCTGTGGAGCAGCCATAGAGCTCTAAGAGCAGGTAACAGAAGTCCAGTTTAAGTTTGAAACACAAATCTGACATGTCACAGTGAATAAACACAGACGAAGTGAAAAGGGAATGTGATTTGCTATAAAAAAAAAAACTCACCTTTTTTCAAGTTGTGAAGGATGAACTCCAGCTCAGGTAGGGTGTGGAGGCTGACCAGGTTGGCCTCCATCTTCTGGCAGGTTTTCTGAGCCGTATCCCAGTCGCTCTTCTCTGAAGTCACCTTGTAGCAGCCGGCCTGGAAGGCCTGCCAGCCCATATCACACTCGTACTTCTTATCATCTGTCCAAGAATCTATGGGAGCAGAAAAAACAATCGAGCTGTGGACATTGGCACCGTGGCTGGATTGTTACTGCTGTGTTTTACTTGAATGGACGAATGCACAGACCTGTAGTGAAGGGGTCCAGGGTGGCATTGGGCCTCTTCTTACAGACATACGGCAGAGCACCAGAACAATCGCGGTTTTGCCAGCGACCTGATGACTCAGTCCTGATCACAGCACAGTTCTCCTCATCTTCATGACTCGGCTGATCTGAGGATGAGACACACAACCCATCAGAACGTCTCTCAGGTCCTCGATCGAAGCACACAATACTCAACAGTAAAAGACTGTGGCTGTGTTTATTTGAATTAAAAATGAGAAGGCCTTCTGTGGGAAGCAAATGTTTCCAAAAAAATATCAGGCTTCAAGCTTGACTTTGTTTTCCAGGCTAACCTTGTTCCCAGTTGAGATACTTGAGCGGTGAGGAGTCGGCCCACTGCCAGCCCCCGTTGATGTCCAGGTCATTGAGGCCAATCCACAAAGCAGCGCTGTAGCCGGACAGAAAACCTATAACAGCAGGACAATACCTTTCTCAGATGGTTTTCTCTCTGCACTTTTGAGAGGGAGGACAGAAAACAAGGCAACTTTTGCAACACTGCTTTCACTTATAGGCTGAAGAGCCTCTCAAATCAGTGAGGATTTTAACTATCAACACAGGATTGAATAAAAAACAAGTAGTTATGTAAGAATAGTGAAAAAAAAGTGTGACGGGAAGATCGAATAAGCAATCCAGACAGACAAATGTTTGCCTGTAAAACGTTATGCTGTAAGCACTGACTTTTGAATTTGTCAAAGGCAACCTGTGAAACTAAAGATTGTGAGGTCTCACAGGAGGTCTCACAGGCCCCCAGAAATAATTAAAGTTTCAAGAAATCAAGGTACAAATCATCAGTGATTCTGAGAGGAGAGGGTGAAAACTGAAAATTAAATTCCAAATGATTTCCCATTTTGTATAGTGTGTTAATAATGAGTTGATAGTAGATTTGCAGTTATGTTTTGTGATTTGTTGCTGTTGTCTGGATTTGCACTTCAGGGCCACCGTATATTTTCTCCATGTTGATTCATTTGTTGACATTTCTGATTTATTTCTGATGTGTTTTTAGTTTTGCTGTTGTGCTTTCTTATTTGCCATTATTTTTCTGTTGTTGTGTTTTTTTTTACTTGTTAATCTGACTTGCACTTCTGGGCCACCATAGATTTTCTCTTTGATTTTTGCCTCATATTTCTGAAGTGTTGTGTTTAGATTAACAGCTATATTCAGTGTAGAAGCAACATGTGTACAGACAGTGATAATTGTTTATATATCGAGGATTAGTTAACAGATAAAATCAACAGGAAGATTTCATGGAATAGATTCAGACTTTATCAGTACTGTGTCACAGAACTTGTAGGCAAAGGGAAAAAAACACATTTATTTCAGAAGCTTCAACAGATGTGAACACCTTCTTCACACTGACGTTACCATTGATTAAGGTCTGCTCATGCAGCTTGGTGATGCTCAGCAGGTCTGCCCCCTGCTGCTGGCAACTGATCCGTGCCTCACTCCATGACAACGTAGCGTGGATGTTAAACTGGTAACAGCTGTCCGTCAGCGGGTCACTATCCCAGAAGGTTTCACAGCCGCTGCCTGAGAGTGAGGAAGAGACACGAGGAGTCAGTCAGAGCAGAGGAGAAAGTAGGAGGACACCAGAGTTGACATGGCTGAAAAGAAGCTCAGTGAGATAATAGGGTTCCAGTGAGCTGAGAGATGTAACAGTCCTGGAACTGACAAAGTGATCACTCACTCTTAACAGGACAAAACCCCCAGCTCTCGTCCTTGCCATAGTCAAAGGTGGTGGCGCACCAGAGGTGACCGTCCTCCCGGCCGATACCGGTGCAGCTGTGGAACCACTGGTTATCGTACAGGAAGGGCAGGTAGCAGGGGCGGCCGTTAGAGCTGCCCTGGATGGTGTAGATCTCTGTGAGGAAAAGAGAGGGGGGGGGGGGGGGGACTGTAAATCCCTGACTAGCTTGAGTTGCCTAAAGTTATGGCTGCGAGCTGTGCTGAACTGAAATACCTTATCTGTTTTCTCAGCGACTCGTATAATCAAACAGAGGATAATATTCCAGTCAAAACAATACAGTCAACCAGTGGTCAGCAGAGGGAGGGGCAAACAAATAAATAAAGGCAGGTTATGAGGAAAACTCAATATTTTCTTTTCTGAAGTTTATGTGAAAATTGAATCAACAGCTGTGGATGTGATCCCACACTGCTTCACAACTTCCTCATATAGGTATTTTGTTATTGTTTTCATCGATATACATTTCATTTAGCTGACGCTTTTATCCAAAGCGACTTACAATAATTGCATTCAAGCATGACGCTACAAACCCAGAACAGCAAGAATCAAGTAAGTACAATTTGCTTCAAAAAAGCCAAACTACAAGTGCTACATGTAAGTGCCATATAAGTACAACTAAACTTGTTTTTTATTTATTTATTTATAATATAAACATGACTATTGTATCTTTTGGAATATTTGTATTTCAAAGCTGGATCTTTGAGCAGCTTTTTAGACTACTTTAAAGGGACTCTTACCTTTGTTGCATTTGAGAATTACAGCACATTCAAATCATCCCGCCTTCCTCCAATGCCCCACCCCCTCGTTCCCATCCGCGGTGTTTTTTTGAAGAAAATTTATTTACAAGCAGACTTAACCTACTGCCTCCGCGCACGCACGTGAGTTTTTGTTTACCAAAGCAATGGATTCGGTAAGTTATATACATTTACATTCACATGCCTTGATGACGCGGGCCCGAATGCGCCACAAGAAGCAGACGGAAAACCTGCATGTCCATGCAGCAAACAGACAGGTCTGTCGGCCAATAAGGTCCTTCGGTCCGAAGAATTTTATTGGTTGAAGTTTTCACTAAATATTATGAGAGTGAAATAATTGTTTGTTTTTACTCCTGGTGGGTCTGTCTTGCATTTTAGAGTGTCATTACCTTATTAATACCAATTTAACCTTATCCAAAAAAAGTGTAAAAATGCAACAAAGGTAAGAGTCCCTTTAATGACCTCCATCATTAAGGTTTCGTCTGTTTGTTCATCTGTTATTTAGCAGGAATACACACAAACAACCAAACAGATTACCGTGGAATTTGGTGGAAGGATGTGGTATGGGTCAAGAAAGAACTATTACAATTTTTTTCCACATCCGGATCAGAGGCAGGTAAAGTGAATTTAACTGAGGGAAGATATCGCGCTCTACTCTGTGCTATTCTAGCTTATATCGGATTTCTGCAGTTTGACAAAATCGTCTGAGGTCCCCAAAATACAGGAGTCCATTTGTTCTTTCCACCAGTGTAGTTTGGTGTGAAGAGAAGGCCAACAGTGACGGAGAGAGAGGGAGAGAGAAGGGGAGAGCTGGAGAGAGAGGGGGAGCCTGGATCTGTAGTGTTACCAAAACACTTTAGGCCAATGGAAAGTAGGGCAGACATGTTAAATGAGGGAGGAAAGATTTCTGAAGCTCCCTCCCTGACTTCCCCTCCGTGCTCCACCACTGTCTGGCTGCAGTGGAGCTGCTCCCCCGGTTGACTAATGTCAGAGGTATTCCTCTCCAGCTTCGAGTTGATTCCACAAAGAAAACTTGCGAAGATCGTCACATGAAGGTTAAATATGTCATTGGATCAAGTTGCCACAAAACAATGAAATAAAAGAGGAGAGGAAGAATAAAGTATAAAGTATAAGGAGAGTTTCTGGTCTTATATTCTTGGCAGATCTGGTTTTAATCACTGTCGAGCTGAAAGTCGTACAGCAACGGCGAAGTTTGTCAACGAACGACCATGACATTCGATACGGGTAAGAATGGCACTGACAGCGGAAATGAGGCTTAGCTGCAAACCACTGTGGTCAGATTTAATCCGGAGTGAAACTATAAATAAATACAAATATAGTTGAGGGCAAGGACAACTCTGAGTGTTTACTGGAGTTTACAAACACCGGCAGTGTTTTGCTTGGCTTTCTGACTGGCAGCGAGCCGCGTGTCCTGGAAGATTCCGTCACAGCAACGTCCAGTTGATCAGAAGCAGCTGTGGCGCCCGCAACAGTAAGACTATCTGCCGCAGAGAGGCAGCACAACACACGGGGAAGGAGCAGCTCATTGGTCAATGCAGCCTAATGGGAGACGAGATGTGCAAGCCCTAACCCTAACTCTAACCCTAACTCTTACCCTTACCCTGTCTGGTATGTCATTCCTCGCTTTTGTTTTGCTGTATCATTTGTATATTTTTTTGATTTATAATTACTTTTGAAGATAAAATATGTAACAATTCTTCATTAAATTGTCTAAAAACAACTGGACCCAGTTGTAGTGAGAGTTATATATTTTGTTGTATATCAAAAATGTTTTCAACAACATTTAAACCCAGATAAATCCCCAATACTTTTCAAGGTTATGGCACTTTCATTTTGGTTGCCTTTTTATTGTGTCTAATCCACTTTACTTATCTGCTATGACTACCGGGGAAAGTGGCAAACGCCTACAAAAGTGAAATACATTGCCTTATCCGTGAAAATAATTTGCGCCCATGATTCAACACTGCTTCACTACGTCATCAAACTTTATCTTTGTTATTGTTTTGATTGCTAGGCCCAAAATGATCTTATATGTTAAAATTGTAAGTTTTATTTGGTTTAATGAAAACAATCACATTCATATTCCTATTCTTTCTCTTACCATTTTCTATTTAACATTCAGCATTGCACAGGATTTATGGTTTGAAAATGTTAATGGGAATCTGGAAGTGTTATTATTTTTAAAACCTTTTTGGATAAGAGAGGTAAAGAGAATAAGAGCTACTGTGATCCTGCTTCTTACCACGATACGCTTTGGCACACAGGTCCTCCTGCATGCCACCATGCAGAGTCCATTTCAGCTTGGAGGGCGAGGAGGCGGCGGAGGAGTTCAGAATCGACGGCGAGGGAAGGTAGTTGTTGAGGTTCTCCAGCATCTGGCCACAGGTCCATGTCCAGCGTACTCTGGGGGGCTCCCGGTCGCATGTGTACACGCCCAGAGGAGACTTGTCCGACTTGGAGGTGAAGTTACCGGTGGTCACTCCCAGGCAAAGTGAGGAGCCCAGGTTGAACAGGCGTCCTCGGGTCACCCACTTCCAGCGCTGGTTGTCGTCCTCACAGGATTTGGACAGGGCGAGGGAGTGATCCTGCACCCCCAGGCACCCGCCGGCTCCCTCATGGAAGAAAGCAAACTCATCAGAGTCCAGTGTCTCTGTGGAGAGAGAGAGAGAGAGAGAGAGAGAGAGAGAGAGAGAGAGAGAGAGAGAGAGAGAGAGAGAGAGAGAGAGAGAGAGAGAGAGAGAGAGGGAACCAGTAGTGTGAGTCAATAATGCTGATGAAAACAGGATCCCTAGTTAGCAGCTAGTGTGGCAAGAGAAGAGGTCAGGGAGAAGATCGATATCTCCATTACTGGACCTGCTGCTGGGTTGCAACTAGTTTGAGTCGTGGACTCTGACGTACTTGCACTTCAGTGGTATTAATCCTCTAGTAATCCTGTAATAACCTTAAAATCCTGAATACACATTATACGACAGGGGTCTCAGCAGGAAGTTATTGAGATGACATGCTATTAACAGTGAAAGGGGGCTGCACATGTTTTTAATGTTAGGTTAGGAATCAGGGTTGAAGTATTTCACAGTGCATCTCAAGAAAATATCCCCATTCCCCGGTTTGACCTGGAAAAGCCTCTCTCCTTGTTCACTATACAGCTTGTGGTGTCTATTTCTTCTGGGTTAAACTGCGGAGAGAGCGGTGCATGAATATGTGACGACACCATCATGGGAATCAGTACAGTGACTCATACATGCATTTGACTCTTGTAAGCGAATGTTAACAGGTCTGAATTTGATTAATTTGATGAAACTGTAATGGCCCTCAGGGATGAAATGGTAACTGTTTTCACGCTGCCGGCTTCTCACCAAAACACACTGATGTCTTTTACTCGGGTCTGATTCTCCGAGGAGCTATATCTGCTTGTGAGGTGTTACCCACAGAGCCTTACAGTACTCTCCTGCATGTTCCCGACACCCAGAATAAATAAAGATGTTAACAAAAAATAGCGAGTTACTTAAAAAAAATGTGTTGAACTTGACACATCCGCAGCAGTGGCTGGACGCCAGGCGCAGTGACTGGAATTTCGGGAACAAAACCCGACACCCTTTCTCCATAAAAATATGTGGTTTTCCTTCAGTTCTGTTTTTCTTTTCTCTCCTTTTCTTTTTTTTCTTGCAGGATTTAGAGATTGGCAACCAAAAAGGCCAGGACTGTGAATGTGCTGGTGTGGGGTAACGATTGTGTGTGAAGTTGCAAGACAGGAAGACAAAGAAATATATTTCAGGCCTGTAGGAGTGACTGTAAATTGAAACAACTTTGGAAAAGAAAACATATCCCCAACATAAACATGAAGCTCCTCTCCCTGACGTGAGATTCAGAGGAGAGACAGTAAGACCCGCTCCTGTGAGAGGCCAGGAAGTGGGGAAGGTGGGAAAGATCACTGGGCATTTGCTTGAAAAACACGACTCTCATGTGTGGGTACTCCAGTCCGCTCAATCCCTCGTTTCCTACCCCTCAGCCGAAACACTCCAACCTCCTGCGCTGCTTTTATAGACACACAGACAATGGAGTCTCATCAAAGGCCCCCATAAAAACAAAATCCCTGTAATCTGGAGGAGACGACCGACACGCCCCCCTCTCCTCGCACTCGGGCTCTGTGGTCGAGTTTCTCAGAAGCAGCGTTAGCTCGTTTGGTCTACAGCAAACACTGCAACACAGCCTCGGTGGCAGAGCGGCTCCGAATGAGTTTGAAAAAGTGCTCTGTGTATAATCAGATATAATAACCACCCTGTTCTTTTTATAAAGCCATCCATCCTCCACTAATACCCAGCTGCTGGGCCTGTTTGCAGCCAGTTTATTGTTTTAAACTTGAAAGACTCAAATCAGAGCAAGTGTGTTTTCTGACAGGGACATCAGAACCTTTGAATCCCCAAAAATAAAGTGTGTCAAACTAACACAAACTATCTTTCTATCACGCTGATCTGTTCACATCAATGCAGGACTGAGGAAAAAGTCAATAATCTAGAAAGTCCCACCAGTCTCCTTATGAGACCACATAGAAATTGACTAGATCCAGAATCTGTCCCCTGAGTAGTTTTCGTAGCAACGCTCTATGAATTCAACAAATCAATCAAATCAACTCCCTTTCTTCCGATGTAAAAAAAAAGTGTAAAAATAAATCAAGGATCCACGCCTTCATCCGGATTCACACCAAAGTTAAATGGCATCTTCTTCGCATCCCAGACCCTTCGTAGAATGTCATGGTAATCTGTTGACTGGTTTTTGTTTCCTCCTTGTTGGAGGTAAAAATGCGAACACCTGCAGCAGTCCCCAGTGAACTCCTAAACCTCACTGACCTCTACCAGATCAATACATTACCGTTGATTTATTGTATAAATATGTTCCTTGATTAATTAAATTAATTGTCAGAAAAGAGTGAAAATCAGACTCCCTGTTCTGATTGGCTCTGCTCTGCAGCTACAGTGTGATTTGCCACGACAACCAATAAAATGGTGATACGCTGTAATCTCAGCTCAGGATTTAGCTACAAGTGAAACCCATGTGGATATTTGTTTAGCCAGACACTTTACATGCCAATAAATCAGTCACTTGGTAATTTTCAAATAAAAGCATTTGAAGAAAACAGACCACAAATCGGCTTTTCATACTCGAACCCCGCTTGTAAAAACCAGCAGAACATTGTGTTGAATCCACTTCAGTGTGCGGATGTGAGGCTCAGTATTAACTACAATATGAGACGTTCCTGGTGAAAAGCTACAGAACCACTCGACAACCTGAGGCTTAACTTCCAGACAGCAAGAAGCAAATTCAAAAAGAGGTTTTAATGCCAGTCGGCGCGGGGGACACGATGGGATGTTTGATGTGAGAAAACTCCCGGGCAATCAGAGAGAGTGCAGAATTCCAGATTAACTTTAAGCCATTGAGCTCTGTGAAGGCTCAGCCACAACAGCTCTCCAGCTGTGATCTCATCCTCTTCTCTGCCCTGTCACCCCCTCTTTTCCTTTTTTTTTTCTTCCTCAACACTGAAGACAGTTTTCTGCTGAAGAAAGAGGCCGAAGCCCACGGCCAAGAACAACCAGCAATACTCGCCAAGAGAGGCCGATATTCCCAGAACCTCCACCTCCTCAACACAGTCATCTGTTGCATCAGGTTCGAGAACAATACTTAGGACTGTGGGTGATTAATCAATAGCATGTTTTTTTTTGTCAGATATAGTCTTATAAACTTTTAAATTTCACCCTGTTTGGTAGGTGAGTGTGACTCATTGTTGCAGCCAGATAATTACATTTCAGTACATTGTTTTGTCCCAACATTCCTTCTGTATATCTGATCTAAAGATCTAAACTGAAGCACATGCAGAAAGAACTGCTCTTCAACTGGTCAGAGTGACACGGCGACAAACAACAAACAGGCAGGAAATTCCAGCCTGCTGTGTTTGTGTCTTTGGTGTTTTATGGTGGCCTGGCCTCTGAGGCAATCCAGACCGTGGATGGGTTTTACCTCATCCAAGGAGCACAGGGGGAGAAGAGCGAAGGGGGGCGATTGAAGAAAAGGTTATATTTGCATTTTGCAGCCACACTCAGAAAAAAGAGCTAAACCGGAAACCTTTGGGAAAAAGGGCAAATCAAATTTAGAAAACAGAGTCAGACTGAGCGCACACTGTCGAAAACTTTCCATCACTCCCACACTTATGCACAGTATAATGGAGATAACACCTTATCATGCTGCATGTTTAAGCATGCTTGCAGCTCAGGAGGAGCAGACCGCACAGCAGATTAAAGGACATCTTACTTTACTGTCTGGGAACAGGAGCTGCTATAGAAACAAAACTGTCATCACGATAAAAATCCTCATTTCAGTTGATATCGATTAATGCCAAAGGATGATTTATTAGTTTAAATGTGTTATACCTCTCACCATACTTGTGCAATCCACAAGCATCATGGTGAGTTATATTGATCTACATTGAACTTATATTCAGATAGTTGTTGTGTTGTCACTCGTGCTGCCCAACTGGAGACTCAATGTCATCCCACAGCAGTTCAAATGTCTCTCAATCCCAAATAAACTCTTCTGCTATAGTTATACACCAGGATCAAATTTCATATAAATAATCCTGAGTATCATCACTGTCACAGTTCAGCTTTCCTTCATTGTTTGCCACGGACGAATCAAAGCAGAAATCTTTTCTTTTGATCATAAAACAGTAGAAGAAAGTTCACAGCAACAAGCTGAGCTGCTGCAGATTCCAGATTATATATATTCACTGTTAAACTCTGGTGGGCGGCAAAAGAAAAGAACAAATCCAAAGAGACAATATTTCGTAAAAACAAAGGAACCAACCCTCGTCTCCCTTTGCAGCTCCACCATTTGGTTTTCGAGTGATGAAAAGAGATTCTCAGATTTAGCAAAAGGGGAGTTTGTTGGCAGATCATTTTAAAATGAGCCCTTGATGTAAACAGCTTCAGATAACTAAGGATCTGTTTATTTTTATGAGAAGGGAGTGTGAAGAGCAAGTGTGTAAACCCACATTGACTCACTGTTAAAAAATACATGATAAATTAGCAAGATAACTAACCATGTAAACAACGTTAAATCCTTCTTAGAGATCAATGTGACTAAATGACAAGAGATTAGAAAACATGTGGTTAACAAATTTGTTATATGAAAGCTGCCTGTGTTACGATGACCAGAGGTGACCTAGATTTTACGGTATAAAATAGTTCAGTAGTGACTCTATATTAACCTTTATCTGTTTATGCACATGTATCTATACACATACGCAAATGTACAATAACAATCTGTGTAACATGGACATATTTCACATGCAGAGTAGAACCTGGATTTAAGGGACATATCGCACAGACATATTGCAGCACATGTATAGAATAAGTCAATAGTTCATTGTATATTGTTGTCTATAACATTTATATGTTTGCATCTTATTTATTTGGATTCTGTCTCTTTTTTCTCTTACTATCTTCCTCCCTGTGCAACCACTTGTCATGCTGCTGTGTCAAATTGGATTTACACTACAGGGGATCGATGAATGTCTAATCCAATCTGACTGTTTTAGTTATTTCTATATAAATACACATGCATGCATTTATAAATGCACATTTACAATAACAATCTGTATTTCATGGACACATTTCACATGTAGAATCTGGATTTAAGGGACTTGTTGCACATGTAGGTCTATTTGGTATTTTATTTACATCGATTCTGTTTCTATTCTCATTGTATGTCTTACTATATTTCTCCCTATATATATATATGCAGTTTCAAATTGAATTTGCCCTATTGGGATCAATAAAGGTTCAACCTATTCTATCTTATCTAATCAAATGCAATGCCCTAAAACAATTCATGCAGTCCACTTCATAACACAATTCCCTCACACTGCAGTGGGAAAGTCAATTAAAGTTGGTTCAAAAGCTGTATGGATTATGAAAGTGCTCTCAATTTCCAATCTGATCTTTGCCAGTAAACATAGTGTGGGTGGCTTGCCCCTGCACCCCCCATCCCATAACACTGTAATGACTGTAGTTGCTGTTCACTGGACTGAATGTGTTAATTGCAGCGTCTAACAGGATGTAAAGGTCACATCTGCCCTCAGGTTGTCTGATGAGGCGTCACTCCACGTCACTTTTTTTTTTTTTTTAGTGTCGACATAAAAAAAAAGAAAGAATCCGGAACAGAACCAGAACACAAAAAAGGCGAAAGAGGCCCCTTCACCTCGCAGCTTTAAATAAACTTTTACGCATAGAATATAAATCAAAACAGATAAAGTAGAAGCCTGCAGCCCCAGCTCCCTCCCTCCCTCCCTCCCTCCTCCTCCCCCCCCCCCCCCCCCCCCCCAGCTTCTCCACATCTGTTTCCACTCACTGCTCGGACTTTTGGTTCGTGGCATACCAAAGCACCAAATACGCACACACACGTAGAGAGAGAGGGAGATAAAGAGCTGCTTTTTTCCCTACAGTTTTATGACAATAAATGGTTGCCTGAACTAAAGCATGCACGATAGCTTCACCGTGTGGCCCCGTCCCCCCCCACCGCGCACACACACACACGCACACACACACTTTAATCAAGAATGAGATTTAAAGCGAGAGTAGAGATCTTTACGCACCGGAGTGGCTCCTCTGCAGCTCCACACTGAGGAGGAATAAATATAAAGTGCATCTGGACAGGAGAAGTTGCCGGCTCGTCCATGTTCCCCTCGGTTCCTTGTTTCGGTCGCTGCCTTGCATGCTCACAACTGGGCTACAACACACACGCAGACCCGCACACGCATATACACGCACACATGCACACACACACACACACGCACACGGGCTGCAGGGAGGGAAAAAAAGAAGAAACCAGAGGGAGGAAAGAAAGTGAACAAGTGTCCGAGTGTTTGACTCAGAAGACGGAGGCTGCAGAAGAGTTTCGCCGCTAGAGCTCCGTCCTCCTCAGTCAGATGAGACTGGAATGAATGGAGCAGCGTCACCAGCGTGTGTGTGTGTGTGTGTCTGCGTGAGTGTCAGTGTTTGTATGGTGTCCAACCTGAGGTCCGGGGACCTCAAGAGGCCTCCTCTCATGGGGGCTGGTCAGAGGGTTTCAACTCCAGGGAGAACCTCCTCTTTCTACATGTTCTCAGGCTTGTTTTGTAAATTCTGGAAAATATATTTTTTTAAAGAACTTCCACTCAAAATTTTTGGGTTTGTGCAGTACACGCTCACGACTTACTCTAGAGCTGTGTGCCAATTCAAAGAGGTGGCGACTTAAGTATCTTTTCCACTGGTCAAATACACACTAACATCTGGCTTCTCTCTGCAGTGGGAATGATACAAGCTGCATTTTTATCAGCAGTGATGAAAACATGACAACCAGTTGAAGGAGCCGATTTCTTCCCCTATTTATAATGGCAGTCTAGACGCTGACGCACTTTCTAATGTGCAACATTACACCCAAGCCACACTGATGCATTTGCAGCGTGTGACAGCTGCGTGTCTGCTACACAAGGTTTCTGGTATGATAACATTATTTCCTCAAATAAAAGTAGGCATATTAGGCAAACCAAATTTTTGGTACATTTGGTACTCAACCAATTGCCGGACTTTACGGTATGGAGCCACACATCTTCCAGTACTGCAAAAATTTGAATAAAGGCTATTTAAAATGAATGGTTTCAGTCAACAGAAATGGAAATAAAGTTTTTACTTTGAAACCGGTGTAGTAAGTGTTATAATAATACAATATTTATGTTTGTGACATATTCAAACGAAGAACTGAGAAAACCGGACAAAACCCTGATTGGAGAAGTGAGTCTCAGGTGCATCCCATGGAAGCAGTCGGGCCGCTCCAACCCGAAATGAAAAGCGAGACATTCTGCAACAAACACACGCTGGTCACGCACACCGTGTGGCCCCGACGTTAGGCTGCCCATCTAACTTGTGGGCGTTGGGAACGACGTGCAACAGCAAGTTTTTTGTTCATGTTGTGCATGATGCAACAAAGGCAAGACAGCGCAAGTTTCCACCATGTATGCCACGTCAAACATGAATCATTGAGGAAGAAAGCAAACAGTAAAGGAAACTTCTGTTTTGGCAAAAATAAAGGAGTCAATGGCGTTTTTGCGATATAAACACCCAGGTATGGGATTATACCGATTATACCTGCACATTGTTGGTGTGAAGGAGAGATGTTTCACAGCTATCCCATTTCGAAGCCTCCTTCAAGCACGGATGACAAATAGGTGGATCCTTCTAGGGCCAACCCATCCGAGGGCTAATTGTGCAGTGATGAAGCTAATGAGTTGTTTATGCCGAGCTGCAGCGTGTTCAGCAGGTAAGAACAGGACAAGCTGCTGATGAAGACAGGGAATCCTCCTCAGACAGGCCCTTCCCATTTTGATTTGATCTTTTAAGGATGCAGCCCCTGAATTACACAGCCTAGAATGAATGTGGGAGTTAGAATCACTTTGATGGTGCAAAAACATTTTTCAGCATATTATATTAATTCTTTAAATATAAGGGGTAGAAACGACAGTTATCCTTCAAATATATCGGATGTGCACATTTTCAATCGTAGCGAAAATACTTTTATCTAAGCTTTTTTGACATCACACACAAGAAGCCGATTAACAGCATTTGTCATTTTGGAAGATTTAACTCAAATGTCAGTCCGCTGCCAATAAGCAATAGTTAATAATTATTTGAGTTTGTTTAGCTCCATTAAATCCTATTTATCCATGAGCTTTTATTGTTCCTTATTGTAGGAGGAACAAACTATTATGAATGTGATGCACATGAAATTTCTGGGAAACTTTTTTTGTTGCCAGAGCAAAGAGGTGAGAACTTGAAGTGTACTTACTGCCTGATAAGGTCACGCTGACAGAAATCAATTTATAACCAGATATTTATAACAATGTGTGGATATTTTTTTCTTATAAGACAGCAGATGTGTGAAGTGTTTTTTCTGAGCTGCACTGTCACACACCCTAATTATAGAATCTTTGCACAGTTAAAACAGCTGTAAATGTCACCAGTCCACATTCTCTGTAATAAACTGTCCCTCCATTTGTTTTAAAATCATATTACACTACATAACATTACATTTCATTTAGCTGACGCTTTTATCCAAAGCAACTTACAAAAAGTGCATTCAACCATGAGGGTACAAACCCAGAACAGTAAGAATCATTTAAGAACATTTGCTTTAAAAAATAAGCCAAACTACAAAGTGTTACATGTAAGTGCAATATATAAGTGCAACTAACTATTAATTATTATTGGGTATAACTAGAACTGCAAAATGTTTCTACTTAACTATAAAAACTTCTAGTGATCTTTGTGTAAAGCTTTTTGTCCCAGTCAGGACCCTGTAGAGACAATGACTTGCATGTTTCCAGTGATGTAAGGGTTTCAGGAGTTTGGCTGTTGGCTTTGCTCCGATAGCGTGAAGTAGCCGTGCAGCTATGGTGATTTAACCCAATTTAAACTGAGCAAGCCTCCTCTGAATTAATCCCAATCGAAAGCTGGATCATTGATCCAAAAGCATATTTCCTCTCAGACAAAAGAATCCAGAATATTGTTTTAGGCAAGCTTAGCCATTCTTTGCTAAAATTTGAGCTTTAGACTTTTTCCCATCATTTCGATTACTGGTCCATTTGTTTTAGCCAAAGACTAAACAAGATAAGATACTTTCAAAAGATCCAATATGCTGCTCGTGCTAAGTTCCCTTCTCTAGAAACTATCTATCATGGTTTGAGGATGTGTTATTGATATGAACAAAAGTTAAAGTCTTTATCGTCTGTGTCGTTGACCAATGAGTCCTGACATGGAAGAGTAAAATTCAATCACACAATTGTTATATTTTAGTTAAGTGCTCACAGCTTATACAGTACATTTATCATTATTTGCCTTTGTATTAGTGGATTTGAATCTTGCTAGTGATGATTTAGTACCACTTTCAGTGATTGAGTCTTCTAAAGCTTTCTATTGACAAATATAGTTTGACAAAAACAGTCTTACATCTTAATGTCTAAAGCTGACATATCCTGTCCAATAAATCCATCTGCTGAGAGCGGCTTGCTAGGAAAAATTTAAATAACATTAGGTCAGCCGCTGAAGTGTGTGAGACAGTTCTATCCAATTGGTGGCCTCTTATCGAGTTCTCACGCATCCCGGATTGTGTGCTCAAATGCGTGTCAAATATTATTCAACGTGCCAGTTGAGACACACAGGACAAATAAGAAGCTGTTGAATATTTATCTTTGGCGTTTGTATTCTCCCGACAGAAGCAGGGCCACTCCTGAACTCCTAAACCAGATTTTAGACTCTTTACAAATGTTACTTGTGCACTACACAAATATTATAATCATCCATAAAAATCTGATCATTTTTGGAGCAGGCTACAGTCAATGTGACATTACCATCGAAATATACCATCTGTTTCCTGACCCATTTACTCCTTTATCAGAAAACTAAGCGTGATTTGGTATATTATCACTTAAAGCTATCAATGAGGTTTCAGCACTGACTTGGAAAGGCTTGAATGCACCTGGATAAATGTTTGATTTCTAATCAGTGAATGTTAACCAATTTTACAGAGAATAATGAACAGAAACTAAGTACAGACATCATACTCATGAATACATTGTCAGCTGTGTAGTAGACAGAAGTCGATCCTGTGATATTAAACCCAGAACAACAAACACATTTTTAACCAATAGTATTTAATGGTTTATGCAACTGTCTGCTAAGGCCCAATCTCCCCCACAGTACTTTAAGGTAAACCAGTCGCTTGCATTTCATTGGCCAAAAATAAATTCAAAACATACCTAAATAAATATGTGTTTATGGTAGGGAATATCAATCAAAATGAGAACAGCTCTAGTGAAAGGCAACTTGAAAAAACAACAGTTTTGTCCATAAAACTGGTTGCATTGAAAAGTGTTCTTTGAAAAAAAAAAAAAAAAAATGTAAAAAGGGGTCATTCCTCAACAGCTTCCACTCCAGATCACGTAACACGACTCTAAAACCATTCATTATAAAAACTGAGGTGGAACACTGCCACCAACTGGAAGTTAAAAGCTTTGGTCACAGGAGTCTGACGAGGAGAGGGGGGGGGCGAGCGTGGAGATGGGATAGTAGCTTCTGTCCCTCCTCGTCAAAAACTGGGTCTGGAATTTATGTGGGGCAGAGGATCCCAGAAACAGCGAGTTGGATAAAACGGAGCAGTAGATATTTAGGGTCCGATACAATAACAGGGCAGACTGGTTCTCTCAGCCGGGTTCAGGGAAATGAGAACAAACTAAATGTTTGAGCTGGGGGAGTTCAGACTACCTTGGAGCAGAATGGCTCATGCATGGTGTATGTGTGTGAGTGCGTACAGGTATGAGGCCTCCCGCAGTCCTTTTCATCTGGACGAGCTGAAGCAGTTCTGTTCTTCTTTGTATTTTCTTTTTTTCGAGCGGAGGGGAAAAATCCAAAACACTGAATCCCCCTTTTAACCAACATAGTGCCAAACCTCGCCCCTTGCTGTGTGAGTCGTCCAGGGCTTTGACCCCCAGAACTATGCCAGCCTTCTTTGAGAAAGGAGGACAGGTGAGTCGGGGTGGGTGGACATGAGAGGGCTGAAGGGTGACGTCTGTCTCCCCTGCCAACCCAACCAGGACTTCTCACGCACCCGCTGCTGTCGTCCGACCTCTTCTCTTGGACTCTTCCTGGCAAGGTGGGATGCTAATGGGAAGGTGGACACAGGTCGGTGCTGCCCCCACCCACTCGACTCTTTCACGTGGTTCAGGCAGTCAGTTCAGTTTGAGGCGCTGCTGTTGGAGGAGCTGGATGTGGAGGCCACGGCCGTGCCCGAAGTGCCCGACGATGCCACCGACTTGCGGATGTGGGGCATGAGGAAGGGGTCACTGGCCAGCTGGTGCACATCGATGCGGTCCTCCTTACGGTACACTAAACAGCGCCTTACAAAGGCCTGGAGGGAGAAAGAACAAAAGATTGCTCTAACTGATAAGCTACAAATACCAACTATTACAGTGTTTGAATGAAAATATAATAACTCATCATTAACTATAGTAGAAAGGGAGAATTAATGGAGGTTATTGTGCCAGTTGCAGAAGAGATGTGAGGGAGTCCATTACCTTAGCTTCAGGTGTGACTACTGGTTTAGGAGGAAACTGCACATCTGTTGCCTTCAGTATGGTGTTCTCCTGCAGGATGTCCTGCTGGGACTGGTTGTGACCGAATGGCTAGAAGGCAAAGAGAGGTAAAAAAGAAGTGTCATTGAAAACACGTTCAAAAAGTGGATGAAGCATGAATTAAATAAAGGATAGGAATAGGAACAATTCAATTCATGATACATACAATTAAAATGTAACTATGAATAATTTAACATAACATTTTTTTCTGTATGGCAATATAAATATAAGCTTATAGGTCAATAATAGCTCAAATGTTTATATTGTTTCTAGTTTGGGTCTCCTACCTTTCGGCCATACAAACACTGGTAGAAAATGACTCCCACAGACCACACATCCACCTTGTTGGAGATTTTGGGGGGTTCCTTCCCAACAACAAAGCACTCAGGAGGCAGGTACCTAAAGGAGAAGGGAATAGCAACATTCAGATTAGTGAAATTGTACATGACTTAAAGTACCATCTATAGAGTGTATTTAATTGTTTGTGTGCCTGGCAGTATGTTATATTTAGGGGACCTCAGGGTGTGCACCTCTACATTTCATTTTTTTCGAATAGATAATGTTTAAGCCCTGTAGGTTCATATCTCAAGACAAACATCAGTAATATTATATTTGCTCTGAGCAAACCAGCACATTGATCATCACAAAATGATCGATACTGTTTATTAATGAGTTAAATCTCTTTCTTCAGAGCAGTGCATTCATCAGCCGCATTCGCCCATCTGCCCCGGTTTCGGTGGTGCTGTGGCCGGACTGTGCACCTTCTCCCGGCTGTGAAGTAATCAGTGGTCTCTGCGTCTGTAGCCAGAGACTGTTTTTTTTAAGTCATATCGTAGTAGAGGGAATTCATTGTTAGTGTTTATTTAGTCCCTAAAATTGGAGACTAGTATCAACAATGTGTCAGAGAACTTAACTTGCAGACCATATTACATTGTGTGTGAACAATCTTTTGCTAAGAAAGGCTGAGGTATGCAGTGTACTGCAGTGTAATGGTTTTCATTTGTTATTAATAGCCCATTACTACTATCTGCAGATATAATCGCACTACACTATACACTCTGGAATTTATTATCGCTTTCGTTGCTGTTGCATAAAATGCCCCACGTTCGAGCAATGGAACCGTTGAGCCTCGAGTTCTCCTTCAGGCTAAACTAGAGTCGAACCGATACTCAGTCGCACATAATGACCATACTGGACACTACTGTCAAAACTCATGACATGTTTCGAAGGGGATCCCCTAACCTGCCATAACAGATTTAGGGCAGGCATTTTGGATATACTGTAAAATGTTAGAATGAGAATGTGTCGCAAGGCTGATGGTGTTCAGTTAGGAAGCAGTTGGAATGGGTTGATCATTCAGCACCATATGTATGATTTCTATTTCTTTATATTCTTTGCTGTGTTCTCTGGATGGATGTAAGCACACTTAAATATAGCTTCAAACTGTGTTCATTGCTCAAGCACATCTTAGTAATTTTTCTTGCATAAAACTTCTACAATTCT
This sequence comes from Limanda limanda, assembly GCF_963576545.1. NCBI lineage: Eukaryota > Metazoa > Chordata > Actinopteri > Pleuronectiformes > Pleuronectidae > Limanda > Limanda limanda. The sequence continues at coordinate 8,796,103 of NC_083652.1, forward strand.
TATTAAGTCTCATGTGTTTTAGCTTCTGTCCCATTGCACAATTTACGTTCTATTCCTTCTTAAGCATAAAATGCCCCCACACAGAAAAATGTCAACTTCCCTCCTAATGATCTTCGAAAGTACTCAGGCACAGAGAAATATGTCAGGCCTGACTATCTGCAATAAATTTGACCTAGAGGCTCAAAAGAACAAATAAAAAGAACAATTTATCACATCACAGACAATGGCCCTCCTGCAGCAGAGTGTCGACTCCCACTGTACATCTTACCAGTAGGTCCCTGCTCCCTGTGACGTCAGCTCCATCCCGTCTACCGAGTTGTAGCTGTCGTCATCCATTATCTTTGAGAGGCCGAAATCTGTGATCTTGATCTCACCACATGCAGTGCCATTCACCAGGAGGATGTTGCCTGAGCGGGGGCGAGAAAATGAGGTAATAAAGCAAATGTTCTCACAGTTCAGATTGATATTTACGTTTCGAGTCAAAAAAAGACGATTATCCCACGGATGATTCAGCTCTGCTCAAAGCATAATGATAGTCTTCTTTTATGTTCAAAACAATCTTGATGGAATAATGGGCAGCAACTGGGTTAGAGGTCAAACTGTCTCACTCTTTCACAAATTATACCCGAAACTGTCAACAGAGCCAGATTTAATACTCAGTCCAACTTAGTCCAAATACTTTTAATGAATAAATAATAACTATTATTGGAGAAAGCCTGTGATCCAGAATAAAAACTCTGTCTTAACACTAACGTCACTGCAGCAGAGTCTCAGGCATTTCCTTTAACTGACAGTTTTACTTCTACATTAATATGCAGTAACCTCCAAAACAACATCATGTAAGCTCTCGGAGTGTAGCGGTCACTGTGATGTGTAGACTCACCAGGTTTAAGGTCATAGTGGATAATGGGCGGTCTGATCTCATTGAGGTACTTGAGGGCATTGACGATCTGCATAATGATGGAGCGGCCCTCTTTCTCGGACATGAGCTTGTGCTGCTTCAGGTAGAAGTCCAAGTCGTTGCCCTCGCAGTACTCCAAGACGGTGCAGAACCTGCACCACCACAAGGGAGAAGTCCATTATTAGAAGTAAAGGTTCTACATATTGAAAAAGTCCTCTGCATACACTCTGCATGAACACATGTTTTGGATGACATATTTTTGAGAGGAAAGGACTTACGAGTCAGTGTCGAGCGAAAAGTAGTCGTAGAGTTTAACTATTCGTGGGTGGTCCAGCTCTTTATGGATTCTATATTCTCTGCATGCATGTCTGAAACAAAGATAATGTTCAACTTTTACACAATTTATTTTAAATGCGAGTATCACACAGACACACGAACAGTGTAACAGGACATAAAATTATGTATTGCTTCAAAAACACAGCACTCACTTGTGATAATTTTCCTTCTTCTCATCCCTCCAGTTCTTGTTTAACTGGTGGATTTTGACCGCAACATACCTTTGCTCTGTTAGGTCAAAGGCCTGGAAAATAAATGTCTTTATTTAGTTGTGAGCGGCATTTGGCACAAACTTGTCATGGCTGCTATTTAGACTAACACAAAATGGCCTTGATCTTTCAGCACTTTTACAGAGGTGACAACAGATTCTTGGAATCACACTCACATTCTGACAATCATTTACTTTGAAATGTTGATGATGTCAACCGAGTGTAATGTAATGAAAAATGCATCTGGAAATATTTCCCAGAGTATCTAACACTGCAATGCCAAAAGACAACTTCATTTGAATCAACATCTGTCACCACACAAGCAGCGGAAAACTTGCTTTTATCGTAAATCTATTTGATAAGATTGCGATAAATCTACATTCTTGATATGGATCTGCTATCGTACATCACTTTCAAGTCTGCAGAGCTGTGTTCATCTAGTACCAACACTAGGGAATGTTCTGGCAAAGCTTTACACTCACTAGATGTAAAAGTAAAAATGCTGAATGGTTGACTTCTTTCTTCACCACTCTGGGGACAAAGAGCTTATTACTTCACTTGTTTTTCTCACCTTGTAAACTTCACTAAAACCTCCTCGTCCAAGTAAATAGAGGAGCAGGTAACGGTCATTTAGCGTGGGGTGATCTTTGAATCTGCACAGAGTGAAAACACAAGTTCAGGAATGAGAGAGAGCCCAGAGACACATCAGATCAACTAAGAAAGGACCATAGAAGAAGAAGCCATACTGGGAATTATCCTCATTGTGGATCCTTTTCAGTTCACGAATGTGCAGATTCCGCACTCGCTCCAACCTCTCGAGCTCCGCCTGGATCTCCGCCTCCTCCTGCAAAGGAAAACAATCAAAGCAATGTTATTAACCAAAAGACTAAACAAGGAAAGACCAGAGGAAGTGTGTCGAAAGCAAAAACCTGCCACTCATAAATGGGTATTACCTTCTTAAGATGCCCTAGTCGTAGCTTGAATATTTCCTCTTGTTCGTGGTACTCCGCCTGAGATAACCTGCAAGAACACAAAACCAACCCAAGTGCAAGTTCAAAAACACGAACACATGTTAAGCCAGTGGGTAATAAAAGAGAAGATAAATAACAAAATACACGTACGCTTCACTTTCTGCTCCGTTGGTCTTGCTTTTGCGTTTGTTTTGCTCCAAGCTCGGGGGTGGAGTCTGGGCCATGGAGGGAGGCTTGCGTTTGGCCAGTAGCTTCCTCTGCCTTTCAATGTCCTCTCGCTGGGTGTTAATCCTCTCTTGTTGTCTGAAAAAAGACGGTACATTGGTGCCACATACAAATCGAAGTAATTTCTGTTAGTCTGTGTATGATCTTCTGTAATATATCTGGCTCCCTGACTGAGAGGCTGGGTTTACCTCTTGTATCAGATAACGTTAACACATTAGACTGTCTGTCTAGATAATTAAGATAAATTAATCTTACTTATAATACATAGAGAAATCTGTTGTATCTTCTTTACCTCTCGAGCTAACATACATTTCAGCAGGGGCAAAGCATGAAAGATCCTCACTTGATAAGGTTTTGGAAGGCGTATCCATCCGTCCACTGCTCTGTGAAAGATGCTCCATGTCTCACTGTGGTGAAGTGACCCAGTCGAAGTCTGTCCTGCATGCTTTTGTCCCTGCATGCCATCTTCTCCTGTTTCGACTAAAGGAAGAGCAGGCCGGAATTAGAGCTTATATAACGAGGCCACAGTGATCAAATCACTTTGGCAACTAATAGCTCATAAATCAGATTGGTATTCAACGGACGTACTTTTTCAATCAGCAGCTTCTTGGACATGGTCACACACTTGTTTAAGCGTTCCTTGTATCTCTCCAGCATCCTCTGCTGTTCATCAATCTGCCGCCTCAGATCACAGTTTGCCTGGGGCAGAACATACGAAACGAAAAGCAAAAGGTCAGGTACTAAGAATTTAAATATTAGCTTGTTTAGACATGTACAGACAGAAGGAATGCATCAACTCCAACATGCATTGAGTAATAAGAAAAATCTAAATATTTCCAAAACCACTTGAAGAGACAAGCAGAGTAACAAATGAAAAGTAATGAGATTAGTACCCGGAGCAAATCGTCTATTCGGCCCTCCTTCTTCTCCAGGTCAGAGTTCTTGTTGTTCTCCATTGCTGTTAGTTTCTCTATGGTAAGGTCAGACTACAGAGTAAAGTGAGCACAAAACAGAGTTTATGTTAATGCTGCATCATTCTGTATCAGCGACAAATAGCAGTGCAACAAGTCATCCCATCAAACGATATTTTGGATTGATTTTGTTTTTGTTGATATGCCAAGTATTGAACAACTTTTGAATTACAGTCTCGTTAAATCAGATGAATGGCCATCTGATGGTGTGTCAGGTACCTGGGTGGCTTTGTGGAGCATGGGAGGAGGAGCAGGCTTCAGCGAACACGTCGAGTGCTCTGTGTTGGCCGAGCCCATTGAAGAGGGGCTTCCTTGCTGCACCTGGGAGGCAGACCAGTCAAACAGTAAGAAACCATACACAAACAGAGGGTATCTTAGTATGTGAATTTCAACAAAGGACATTAATTATCAAGAGCTGATACCAGTCATGATAAAACATGATATTAATCTGGCCAAATGTAAACACTCAAATTAACTATTAGAAGCACATGAGACTGTATAAATAAATAAAAAACAAAGTATAAACTCTCGGATATAAGTATTAAAAAAAGACTCAACTACCTAAACTATTTTTAATCTCATCTGAATGTCCATGTGTATGTGTATTTGCATTTCAACTATGTTACTTTCTTCGATTGACTTCTTTGGTTTTCGGAAAAAAAACCTTGGCTAATAATGACTGATGATGATGATGAGTTACAAAAACATAAAGACCAAACGTTCCTAAACAGATTCTTCCCGTTCATGAGAAAGTGCAGGAACAAAAGAATAACAGGAAAGAGTGTTGAGAGATTAACAAAAAAAAAATCAAATAAAAACACACAAGTCAGACCACAGAGCAAAGATGCTCACCGTGACAGGGGGGTTGGACAGGGAGTGTTGTGGGGAAGAGCGGACCACTGGTGGAATTCCCCTGGCAGGGCTGGTACCAGGACCGCTACCTCCCGCAAACTGACAGACATGTGAAGAAAGAGGGATAGGAAAGATGTTCAATGGAAAGCCAGAGATGGCTAAAACGAGCGGTTAAAAAATAAGTATGAAAAGTTATGCACCCGTTACTGAGGCATTTGAAAGTACATGAGCGCTGTTGGATATATAAATTCAGAAAACGTTCTGCCACTCACCTCAAAATAGTCACTAATTTTATGCCCCCTTGATCCGGCTTTGCCTGGATGAGAAAGAGCAGCGATGAGTTCAGAGAGAGGCTGACATTTGGGAATGCACGATGAAAGCATCGCAGCGGTCGACCAAACTTACCCTGGCTGCCGTCGAAGTGGTCTGCTTTCCGTTTTCTCACTCGCTGGTCCTTTTTCTCAGGCGTCTGTAAGGAAAGCCATGATAATCAAGCAATGTGCAATAAAAATGTGCGACACAGAGGTGGTTAGGATGAAGAAGAAAAAAAAACACTTCAGACTTACCTCTGGCTCTTTATCACTAAGGGAGCCCACACTGCATAAACTCTGATTGGAGGACTCGTTTTGACCTGAGCCCTGTTCAAATTAGGCAAAAGAAATTAAGCACAATTAGTTAAGAAATACGAAGATGCTTAAAAGACGAAAGATTTTGTACACACAAAACTGTATCCTCAAAGTACATGCTTGTGTACTTGTTGTGTTTGCACTTGTTAAAGAGAACAAGTGTGAGGTTTGGCTAAATAACGTCCCCAATTTGTTGTACCACTGAATCAAGACCTGCTTCAGTCCTGACGCTGGTTCCCTAGGTGATGCCTGTCAGTCAAATGAATCACATCAGAATTCAGCAGGCACTGTCCAATCAGGAAGAGATACTTAGTCATTCAGAGCACACTAGGGCTCTCTCACTGAACCCTCCTAAAATGGCTGAACATTAGGCATGCTGCTGGGGATGCATCCCTCCGTCTGTCTGTCACCTTTGGATAATGTCATCCATTTTTCTCCCTGTTCACCGGTCTTAACCATTCTTCTCCTTTCACTCGGGAAACAGCCAGCGAAAGATGCTCTGCCTGATCTTAGAATGGCTGCTCATCCCACACATAATCTTGGTTATCTGATATCGGGCCTGTTCAAAAGGAAATGCACTTTCTAGTCATTTCAGTGGGCCTTCGCTGCTCCATTACCAAAAGGCGTGCTACCTGTTTGTTATCAAAGGACGACAATTTTCCTTTCATCGATGTCAGAGAGAGCAGCAGTGACACGCAGCCGCTCAAGGTCAAGAAAAGAAAAACTCAAAGCTGCTCAGCGACACGGCAGGATTTTCAGACCACCAACCTACATTTCTTCACAGCCATTAGTTGACACACTTCTCTCTCACTTCCCCCCACACACATTGCATCCCTTGTCATATAGGGTTGCTATGGCATGATGCCTAAGCGAGAGCTGCCATTTTCTCTGCGGCAGCAGCCATGCCATGCTCTGGGCTCGGGCTCAGCTCTGCCTATGGCTGGCACGGGGCCCACTCCTGGCGCCGACTCTCGCTGCCTAACTGTTCCAAGATCACCTTCCACATAGGAAGCTCCATCCACGTCGGAAGCGAGAGGGCCGAGGGGTAAACGCTGCCTCCACTCACACCTGGTCAAGAACTATGTCGGCATTCCTCCTCTGCCTTCATTCCTCCTCCCCTACCATCCCTGTCCCGTCTGTGGCCTTTTTGGCAGGCATCGCCACTTGCATATACAGCCGCTCCATCATGAGCCAGGGAGAGATGCCATATCACACCAGCCAAAAAACACAGACACAGCTCAACCTTCTCCAGAGACGGACAAAGAAAAGGAGTGGGGCCAAGCCGGTCCAGGCCAAACAGCCGAATGATACCGAGGCAAAGTGAGACAAAGAGGGGAAGAGATTCGCAAAAACTGTGCAATCAAGGCAATCTGTAATTTGGAGCACGTTGACGGGACGCTCCATATCTGTGACATCTGCTGCAACACGAACCTTAGCCACACCAACACCGGTGAAGCGAGCCTCCAGCAGCTCCTGCCGTCGGGGGTCCAGGCTATGCAGTTCTTCCATCATGGCTGCAGAGACAAGAGCAAAGATTAAGGACGGCGTGGTGGGGTCTGGTGCGTTCAAATGGGAGTGACGGATCACTGTTTCAAAGGGCACCGGTTGTGATGAGTCATGGCTGTTTTTAGCTATATGGATGTGGAAAATTCCTGTTCTGAGTCATCAATAAACCTGACAATAAGGTTTGCCACTATCATGTGGTGGCCGCCGAGCAGTTTGAGGGCTAACATAAAATCTGGACCAAAAGTCTGCTCAATGACAGATATTATAGATGTATGCATCAAAGAAGTGGGCCAGATGTGTAAGAGTCTCTGCCTTGGAAATGAAATCGTCATGTGATAACGCCCTGGCAGCATAAGACTAAGTTACATGGGGCTGGAGTTTTGAAAGGTCACTAATGGGGGGGCTGCCAAGTGAACTTACAGCCATGGAAAAGGCCACAGTAGACAATGAGTGTCCAGCTTGTTAGCTTGTGTAAAGGTTGACGTTGAAGTTTCACGCCCTGCTGGGACTGTGACTCGCACGCATTCAATGAATAATGTGACCTGCACCACTCGTGTCCACTTAGGGACAGGTTCAAGTCCTCAGGTTGGTCTCCAGTGGGTTTGTTGGATCAGCTAACCATCTAACCTAATGGTTAGAAGCACCACCAGTGAGTGATGGAGCTAGCTAACACTCAATACAGGAGCTAACGAGCCTGTCGATGCTGGTCATCACTTAGCATGGCACTCCAGGAGCTAACGGTATCGCTAGCTAGCATCGTTAGATTCTGATTTAGAAGCGAAGCCAAAAGAGGGAAATGTTAGGATCTGTGTGGGTCAAATCAGAGTTGTTGTGTTGCCTCACGAGTCACAAAATGCAACACAACTACAGTCCGCTGCAGTCACCTGTATAACAAACATATAGAGGCAGGCTAACGTTAGGTAGCCAGCATGCTAGCGTCAACTCGTCTGTCAAAACGAAGCATCTCCTCGGTTCTGTGTTGTCAGGTGCCCGGGCCACGACGCCCGGGTCCACTCCATCGAGAGATACGTGCCGGGATATGGTTTTTAAACACCCGGACGAGATACTTACTGTAATTTTATATTTCCTCGGTCCTCCGGAGGGCCGGTGGTTAACCCTAAACCCGTCCCTGTTGTCTCCCCGGTGCTCGGCAGACCCTCCCGGGCGCTAGGCCGCATTCACAGCCGCGTCCCTCGAGTTGCTGCCTGTTCGCCTCCGAGACGCTGGAGAGCGGGGTGTAGCTCGAGGTAGACCCCGGAGGATTCCCCTCGGAGGCCTCGACGGCTCCGGGTATCCCAAACCCGCCGCTCGGTTCTCCTCAGGCGGGGATCCCCATCGCATCCCTCTCCCCGAGGACCATACCGCGGCTACGCTGGGTTCCTTCCTCCCACACAATGGCGACCCTCGAAATCCTGCGTTTTCCCACCAGGTATATGTGGTGTCTTTGAGCCAGTGTTGTAGTTACCCCCCCTTGTCTTCTCCTCTCTCCCCCGGCGGTGAGATGAATTTCGGGTGCGATCAAAACAAAGTTCGGCTGCAGTCGTCTCCCTCGCTGCGGGGGACAAACCAATCTGTTTCGGGGAAGTTGTGCCGCTGCGACTCCGTTTCAGCGGAATCCGGATCGATTCGGTTCGGTTCTCATGTTTTTGCAATGTAAACAATAATCAGTAAAATCTCACATTTTCTCGTGAGATTGTTCCAAGTATTTTCACCTTCGTTCAGTCGACGCCTGCCCCCAAATATCTTGTCTGGACCAATGGTAAATCCCCGAGTGCACAACACAATTTAACAGCGCCCACCCACACAACAAAATGATCACTTATCAGAAAGTTGCCATGATGTTCACACCCACATGCTCCACTTCCATGTTACAGGTAATTTGGAAAACTACTATTATTTAGCCACAGCATTCATTGCAATCAATAGAATTCAAATGTTTATATTGTTCGATACCAAGTAAAAATATTCAACATATTTACAGTTCAGATCTTTATTTAATTTTTCCGTGTACAAAAAGAGTTAAGTGTTTTTTGTTTGTTTTTTTTAAACATGCGATTAGTATCAAAACTTCAGCTCCTTGAAAAATCGCCTCGGGCAGAGTAGAAATGTTTATTCCGGGGTAACCAGCCCTTTCTCATCAGCAGGAAATGAGAAGTCATTACTCCATCAGACGTACTCGCCAAAGAACCAGTCCGTGGATGTTACAGGAGCAGGGATAGTGTACAGTCTTAAAAGTACATAAACTATCCATTTGTATGGCCTTTCTCATAATCACAATAGACCTTTTCAATTCCATACATCCTCAGAGAAAAAAAAACAAAGCAACGCCTTGACTTCAGCTGTGAGTTTCAGTTGTGGTTGAAGGTCACACGCAGGCCGTCCCTCTCCTCCGGCCTCAGTCCTGGTTCTCAGCCGGCAGAACTGGAGCCCTGCGGTACTTGCACTGGATCCACACCCTGTACATGGTGAGCTGCTTCCCTCTGTTCACCTGGAGCCTTCGGTCTACGAGGTTCTGCACTTTCTCAAGTCCTGCCTCAGCGAACAGCTCATGAAGCTCATCTGAAGTCAAACAAGAAGCACAGCAGTGTTTTTGCTAAAGCCGAATTCTGCAAATCATTTCTTTTTCAATATACTTTTTCTTTTATTTCATATTTTTACCTTGAGTAAAGAAATATACTCTTGTTCCATCACCTCGGACATAGAAGTTTTCTGACAGACACCTTCCTGTAAAAGAAGTAATGGGTCGAAATGTACATTATTTCCAATAATCATTTACATATTTAAAAGAAGATTACTTTGACTGTCATTAAAAATGCCTGAACACTAATGTAGTGGTTCGTACTGAAATACTGCGATCAGACAAACAGACCTCAGTGAAACACATTTTCAAAGAGATCCGCCATGAATAATGGATCTCTGAATCTTAACAGCTATCAGGACTGGACTCTTGCTGGATTTTAGTCTGATTAACCTTTCTTGAAGCGGAGCTGTGCCATGTCGTAGCGTCCGTAGTCCCTGAGCAGCATCACCCCCCCAGGCCTAAGGAGCCGCGCCAATCTACTGATGGAGGCCTGCATCCTGAGACAGGGGTGAAAACCAATGCAGTGTTTTAATGGACATTCATTGAGTAGAAACCAAAAAATAAGAGAGGGAGGGCAGAGAAAAAGTTCATACTTGTCAGGATGCAATGCTGATAGCACAAAGATTAGCACTATAACATCAAGGGTTCCATCGGGGACGGGGTACTTGGCTTCCACGTCACTCAAGTCACGAACAAAGGCGTAGCAGCGCTCAGGGTCGTACTCTGGATTAGCCTGATGACAAGAGGGCAATTTGAATTCATCAAGTCAGCCCACAATCCCAGGGATGAGTCCTAATCTGCACATCATTGTTACAATAACCTCATCATCTCACCTTCACTAACTCCACAGCAGTGCTGGAGAAATCACAGCAGTAAACAAAGAGGCCTGGGTCGCTGCAAAAAGCAAAGCTGCAGTTATGTACAGTAAAGGATTCGGCTTGCTTCACTGTACAGTTCAAACATGTTGTGAAATCTTAACGTGTCCATGTCTTGGCCGCGCTTACTTGTTGGTTTTCAGTATTGGAAAAAACGTGTTTCCCACACCGCAGCCAACCTGGGAAAACAAAAAGTAACATTTACAGCAGCCAGAGAGAATAAATCCTGCAGACAAATACAGGTTGATAGCGGTAGTAGAAAGTGTATAAATCTGCAATGGCTGAATAAATCTCAAAATTGAATTCAGTACACTACAGTAGAGCACATACTTCTGCCAAGGCCCCAAAAAAACCTTAATGTCAAGCTGCACCCAATTACACTCACTCGTAGATATGAGTCCTCTAAATGTGCCAGATTTTTTAAAATCAAGAGCCATGTATTTAGCTCCTGGGAAATCAGTTGAGATCAAAAAAAGTTACAAAACATTTAAGAAAATGAAAAGTCCCTGGCCCTGATTCGGATACGAAGTTCCAAGTTTCGTGGTGATCTGTTTAGAAGTTTTTGCGTAATCTTGCTTGAAAACAAACATACAAACCAGCCAACAAACAAACAGACAGGGGTGAAAACATAACCTCCTTGGCAGATATTAAAATATAGCCAGTTGTTTTGAGTTGTTGCCATCCACCTAGTGTGAGATCAGTCAGTGAGAAAAATATGGTTTTATTTTGTTTAATATTTACTGAGTGCAACCTTCCAAATATTTGCATGAGCTAGATTGTTTTATTCCTTTAGGTTAGTGCAGTAGGACATTAGAAGTAGAATAAAAATAGGCTTTTGACAAATATGGCTACCTTACACCAAATGTATTTAAATCTGCTAATAAGTTTTGGAGATTAGTTTTTTCATTTAGTGTGTGTGGTGAAAGTTTAGGTAACACATGCTCAAATTAATCTCTCACCTCCAGAATGCGATGTGTGGCAGAGGAGCCAGGAAAGTCTCCGTCCTCGACCTCTCTGCTTGGCTCTGGATCCGGACTGTCCTGCTGGACGCCATCTGTGCCGGAGTCTTCAGGAAGGGTTTCAGGGTTCAGGAGGCCGCTCTTCGGGGCCAACTCTGGGAACTCAGTGAAGAGCCAGTGGCGGTCTTTGAAGAACCGATTCTCGTGGATTGTGTAGAAATCGTTCCAGTACTCATTGGCCCGGCTGTCGTATTCCTCTGCAAGAGAAGGTCAGGCCAGTGTGATCCTGATAATCTACCACTTTCTGCCATGTTTACAAATCATCAATATGAAGATGAGTGCGGCCTGCACATGCAACAGTAATGTGACGTTTCAATTGTAGCTAGCTTGAAGCCAAATATTTAAACAAAGCCCAAAACAACCAGAACTTTGAGTATATTTATGCACAAATAAACAATAATGAGAAGTTAGAGTTCTGCTAATGGATCTCGGCAACAACAATGCAACCTTGTTTCTGCTGAGGTAGAGGCTGGCTGTTTTCCAAGACTTTGTTCTTAGCAGCTTCTTCTTGTTCCTCGCTCCACTCCACGTTGTCCCTGTGCACAACAGAAAACCTTCATCATGTGACATTCAGACAGGGCTGGGAAATCTTCCAGCATTACCATAAACAGGATAAGATACAATAAGATAAGATACTATAAGATACAATAAGATAAGATACAACAAGACAAAACAATCCTTTATTAGTCCCATAATGGGGAAATGTGCTGTGTTGAAGCAGCAGAGAGAAGCGTCAAAGAAATAGACAGCAGATAAGGTAATAAAAAAGTAAATAAAAACCCTATATAGAGAATAGAAAGAATATACCAAGAGATAAATATATTTACAGTGAAACAGGATGGCAGATTGCACACTCTGGGATAGTTGTATACTGGACTGTAAGAAAAACAAACGTTTTCAAATATTTGGTCGGATAAAAAAAAGAAAAGAAAAGACTTCACTTTAGATTTTGAGATCATGTTATATTAAACTATCCATTCATAATTTGATCAATTGCGAAAATTATGAGCACGATAATAAACAATGAGAACCATCATTCTTTGCAGGCCCTTTCTATATATGTTTGTATTACAGTATTACAAAGTGACTGGAATGACACTAGGACCTGAGGTTATCTGACAGGATCTGTCAGTTACTCTTCTATCATAACAACAGACAGACACAGAGCAGGAGCAGTGACAGTGATGCGTTCATGTCCCGTCCTGGATCCACTGACCACGCGTTGTGCTGGAACACCTGCCGCGGGTCCGTGAGCAGCCGAGTCCCGAACTGAGGCCTCCTCACGTCCCCGGTGGATGAATCCTTCAGAACCGGCCCCGTGTCCCCGCTGCCTGCCTCCACCGCGACCACGGCATGGGGCGCCGCCATGTTGGATCTGACGCGACGGAAGAAGGGCCGGGCAATGTAGTGTGCTGCGTTCACTGACACACAGGAAATAAACACACTTGGGAAATAAAAGACAGACAGACAGACAGACAGATACATAGATGTATAGATGTACAGATGTATAGATGTAGAAGATATAGATAGATAGATAGATAGATAGATAGATAGATAGATAGATAGATAGATAGATAGATAGATAGATAGATAGATAGATAGATAGATAGATAGATGTTGAATGCAATAATTGTAAGTCGCTTTGGATAAAAGCGTCTTTGTGTTTGGAACATGTATTTAATTTGACGAGGACTATTTTACTTCTCAACCCTTTCCTCTTTTTAAAACTGGTGAAATACAATCATCGGGACTACGTCTGCTAACATAACACACAGCACCTGCTTTAGTATTACTCACGTCCAATGCATTACTTGTTTATCAGGAGCTGACAGCAGCATAAGCTCCTGTCTGGGCAAAACTGCTCTAGATGTTCAAATGTACGATGCTCTGCGAGACACGTGAAGGTGACAGGAGTCTCTGTCCAGATCGATAGATCTGTGGTCCAGATGTACAACTCCCCTGATCCACTGATCCACATAACCACACTATAAGCACACATGCTGCTTGACAATAGGAACACATAACACTTCTGTAGACAGGCACAACTTCTCCTGACCACATCTGATCAGTGCATTGTTTAAACACCAGAGGGAGACAAATACCATGATTCCTTTTGCTGAGACACACTGACCCACATGAATGAGTAGAATGCTAGGAATGAAATTACACAGAATGACTTCATGTGCATCAAAGTCTTTCAGCTGCCCAAATAAACAAACAACAACACTACTATTACTATTAACGTGAGTCGAAGTTAGTGAAATGATTATCAGAGTTCACACCTAAACTGGTCAACATGCATTTTTGGACAGTTTTTTGTCACCACGTTTGGACTCCAATGAAGGGTTTAAGCAATGTCTATGCATAGCATACAACAAACTTTTTAACAAGTATATATCTAATAATATGAATTGCTTAGAGGTAGATATTTACGGGTCATGGTAAATTGACTGTTTCTGTGTAGTACTTATGTCTCATCGTCTACTTAAAGTCACATGTCATGGGCGACTGTGGCTCAGGAGATATAGCGGGTTGTCCACTAACAAGACGGATGTCAGTTTGATCTCTATCTCCCCACTGTCTTGCGTGCTGGTGTCCTTGGGCAGGATGCTGAACCACAAATGTCCCCTGACAGGCTTGTTGGCAGTGTATGACTGATGTGTGACAGAGAAAGAGCAGCACATAGATGCGCTGTATGAGTAGGTGTATGAAGTGTGAAAAAGTGCTATAAATAGACAGACCATACACATTTAATCAGCCCTATTTTCAGTATTTGTTGCCCAAGGGACTTCGGAATGTGTGGAGGTCTCTGAGATCATACCGCCGACATTATTGTTTGTGGACAACCCGCTCTACCCCCTGAATGACAAGAGACCAGTCATATGCTAGTGCCAAGTTTCACTTTGAAATGGGTTGAAGTCTATGTGTTATGGTTTTCTTTTCTACAGTTTTAAGCAGATCTAAAGTAATAGCTTCTGCATGCAAGGGCATCTTTAAAATCTTTCTTTGCATGACTGAGAACAATCTCGACTTGGTTGTTGGAATGACTTTCAAGTCAGGAGGCAGCCAGTTACCATCTGGACTGAGCAATTCGATTTGCAAAGACCTCCTCCCGGCACTGCCTATAGAGACGCTAACCATTAAGAACGAGGATTTACAGTGCGATTCGGCTGAAAACAGGAAAAATCCCACTTACCAAGGATCAAACCCTTTAAATTACTGTATAAGCAACATGTAAATTAGGTGTCTAAAGGATTAAACATGCACAGTAATGTCCCTAAAATGATCAAATCAAACAATGCACATGTTTAGATAATGATAGAATATGCGTCGGCATATTTGATGTACACGTAACCACTAAGATAAACAGCAGACTCTACATATTTGTCAGAGTCGTACATGTAAAGACTGACTGTTGCCTTATAGGGAATTTTATATATCAGACTGGTGTGAGCAGGATGTGGTTGTTTGGCACTGTGCAGAGTTATGTGTCTTCAGTTGTAATCACTTTGAAAAAAAGGGAAGTGAACCAAATGCAAGAGGGTGATAAGGCTTAATTTTGATGAGTCGTACAACAGGAAATATTCTATGCCGTGATAAAAGTGTTATCAGACAGACATTCTGGACTCTACAGACTGATGTTAATTTTAGTAGTTTTCCAACACTCACATCATATTGAACTTGTTTGAATTGTAGGCAGGAACATAGCTGTCTAAATCCAAGACACATGAATTAAAAATGAGGGTCCACAAACATCCTCAAATGTTAACACTTTGAAAGTGATCTTCTCACAGAGTAATTATTGGAGTTACAATCTCTGTTCAGATTTCTAAACTGATTGGATCTGAAACATTTAAATCTTTCACACTTCTGTACTTCTGCTCTTGATAAAGACTAAAATCAGTTTTGACATTTGTTGAAAATAACCAAACTGAGGAAGTCATGTTTTGTACATCTTTATGTTTCCCACGGATAAAGGAACAAGAGATAAACCAGTGTGCAAAAACAAACAAACACACAAAACAGACAGTGTATTTTTGTACCATGTCCTGAGAGGATCAGAGCTGTTCAACTAGAATACACCTCACACTGTAATAGTATTACCTCCCGTAAACATAAAGAGCTTAAGGAGTAAGCGCAAGTTTGTCATTCACAATTCCAACACAATGACACAATTTACAGTTCAGCAATGGCAGGACAAATCCCTATGTACAAATACAACAAATAGAAAAACAGCCCAACAAGCACAACAAGAGGTGGCGACGCAGTGATAAAGAAACATGTCATGTACCAATAAAGTTACCATTGCTGGTGTGCATTTCAAAAACAATATAGACCATAGGCATTGTAATGCAAGTCATTCTAAACACACGCTAGGTTCAACCATTACTATAAACTACTTTGTATTATAAAAAAGAGATGGTAATGTATATGAACGGCATTGGAGATTCAATAGTGCACATTTTAGTTATTCTAATAAACTTTGTTCTGAATGGTCTGATCACTGCCTTTTTTAATTCTGTGAAAAGAAAAGTTTAAAATAGGCTGCAGCTGCACTCTGACACAGAAAATAACCACATTTTAAAAAAAGAAGAAGAAGTGCTGAGAGAAGGCTGCCGACATCAACCCAACCATCTATACAAATATGTATATTGCTTATCCTGTGAGGGTCGCAGGAGGCCTGAGCCAATCCCTGCTGACATTGGACGGGGGGGCGGCGTACATCCTGGACAGGTCGCCAGCGTATCACAGAGCCAACACACAAACAAACAAACATACACATACAGACAAACAACCGTTCAAGCTCACATTCACACCTATGGGCAATTTAGAGCATCCAATTAACCTAACTCCAATGTGCATGTCTTTGGACTGTGGGAGGACCCGGACAGAACCCGCTCACTGGAGACATGACGGTGTAAAACAGATACTGAGGAGCATGCAACCCCTTCATGTGACTCATATTAACAGTTCTCATTATTTTTTATAAATTTCATCAGGCTGTTGACAGCAGTACTCCCTTTTCAGTTACAGTAGCTGGTCACATGACAGTGTAAGCTTCTTCCCGTCCATTTCTGTTCTGCTACATTCCATCTTTGTCACTGACCCCTGAGTGTTTCTCTTTCCATTTCGTCCTCACTTGCCTCGGTACGCCACGTTGGTGAAGGTGGAGGTGGCTCCCTTGTACAGAGGGTTGTTACCCTGGGAATTAAAACAGAAGTGAGACTGGCTTAATTCAAACTCACACTGAAGTCCCAGCTTTTTGAAGGGTTACGTCGACGCCCATCACAGGGCAGCCACATTCTGTTACAGTACTCCATTCATCCTTAAAGCAGGAGCAGTTAATGTATGTTATCATTATGTTCCAATTATGAATATTTCTCACCGTATCCCATTTGGCTTTGGCTCTCTCCTCCTCAAACCTGCCAAACTCTTTGCGATCGTGGATGGTGACCAGCAGCTTCCAGATGAGGAGGCCAACCAGGCCCAGTAGCAGAATGGCTCCGACCACCCCCATGAGCACAATCAGGAGGTCCGGGCCCTCGGGGCACTCTGAGAGAACAGAGCCAAAAAGATAGTTAATATCTAAAGCTGGTTTCCATGATATTTTCTTTTAAGGACACATTAAGTTAAGCAAACACTGCAGTACTCCGGTGTCAGACACTCTGCGGCACAACCAATGCACCATAGATGTATTGCATGAATGTGTGTGTGAATGGCAATAAACTGTACTGTAAAGCTCTTTTAGTGGTCATCAAGACAAGAAAAGCGCTATATAAATACAGACCATTTACAACAAGTCACTACACTGATGTATTTGGGTTTCTGTGGTGTGGCATAGCGTAGCTGTAGTTATCTGGCAGATGATGTGTTCTTTACCGAGGAGAATGTTATTAGATGCCCATACTGTTCCCCTGAAGCTTGCCAGATACAGACTGAAAACACATTCAAGAACAAACCATTCTGTCCTAATAATGTAACCATTAAGTTTGTGCACAGAAACTCAGACAGTACCTGGCTCTTTCACCACAAACAGAATGGATTTGCCACTTTCATCTTCGTAATACTGGAAGTGCTCCAAGCAGTCATTTTCGTCTTTGTATGAGCAATTCACTGCATTTGTGTTTTGGAGAACTGCGGGATAAAGATGAGAAGAAGAAACAGGGTAATGAAAATGATTTCAAGGTACGGTGAATTATCTTCAATATTTATTAGTACATTATAGTCTGTTGCCACTATGTGCAAAGAAAGGCTCCAGCCACTTTCAAACTTCTGCAAATATGATCAGAAAAACTGAATCATTTCTACAACACTCAGGGTTACACTATGAAAGTAAAGAAATTAGAGATTGTAGATTTCTCACCCAGTTTATCCACTACTCTGATCTCATCTTTGCAGATCCTGTTGCAGCTGTTGTCTGTGGTGTACTGTCCTCTCTTGAAGTGCTGACACTCAACACACGCTCTGTGGGTGAAAGAACAGAAATACTTAAGTGAGGGCCGAGGAGAAGGTTGATGTTCTCCAGCTGTACGTGAAACTACAACTAAATTTGTTGCGTACGTGTGAGGGAGTTGTTGGTTATCATCCTGGACTGTCAGTACATCAAGATAAAATAATACATTTTTGTGGCACGGCCTGAAGACGGCATAGTCAGATGTTTAGGAACAGGATAATAACAAAATCTTATCTGATGTCACCATCAGGTCAAGATAATCTCCCACATTTCATTGCATATCATGTTACAGTTTATTGAAAACTAGAGGATGAGTTCCATTATTTTTCTTTCTCTGGTAATTCATATGTCATGTGTTTTTTTAATCTAATGAGTTTAAATATTCCTGGTCTCCAAAGGACCAACCCTTTCCCTTTTGAGCTCTCCTTTTGCACCACCCTCGGATCAAAATGTCAACTTTGGATCTCATAAACTAATTCCATGGTAGACTGTATGAAATTTCTCAAGCACACTCACGCTCCCAGGGAAATAAACCCTTTGGCATTTCCTTTAGTCGAGTGCCAACCTCATGTTTATTCTCTCCATATCATAGATTCCAGAAGAAGGGACTCTTTGTGATGGAGAACTCACTTCTTTATGGTGCAGGAATCCGGACAGGTGGGGCACTTCTCACAGGTTGCTCCGTAGGCCCCGGGCTGAGTGCACTGACAGACCCCACACTCACAGTTCCCCCGGCCGGTGCACAGCAGACCAATGCTGGACATGCAGGTGTCAATGATTGTGCTGCAGTTACAGTTTTCTCCTTTCCAGCCGGCGTCACACTGGCAGTAGCCACAGCTACACTTCCCATGATCTGAAAGAATTAAGAAGGGCATGAGGATGTTGATAATAGTCACAAGATTTAAACATTACATCTTTATCTTCAGCATTATGGTTCTTGCTTTGGTCTCCCTGTGTGTTTCTCTGTGTTTGCATGTTGTCCACCTGTATTTGTGGGTTTTCCCGCGGTTACTCAGAACATGCAGATTTAACTGAAGACTCTAAATTGACCGCTGATGTGAATGTCAGAGCGACCCATTGTTTTGTCGGCCTTGCGAAAGACTGGCAATCAGTAAAGGGTGTAGGACGCCTCTCACCCAGTGTCTGCTGGGATTGGCTCCCGCCCCCATGCAACCCTCAAAGGATCAGCGATTCAGATAATGGATGACTGATAATCACACAGGTGAGGCCACGCAAACAAAGCTATTAACTACAAATTACTCAATTTGAAAAATGAATCAGAGTGTGTGTAATTTATTGTTTTGGGTGTGAACTGTGTCTGAGCTGTGTGTCTTAGGAAATCATACCTGTTGCCGCATTTGTTCATTAAGCAACATTTAATTGTTGGTTGGGGGGGCCTTAATGTTTATGAACTTATCTTTTATTTGTTACGTTTACAAATGAGGACCTTTGTTGTAAGCGATATAACTTTAATGACTCGGTACTGGTTCATTTAGAAAAACAAAACAACTAAGCACCCGTCTGGATTTTAAATAACAATGATCAACATCAGACGACAGTGGCCATAAATTTATGCTGCTTCATTTGGGTAATGAAAAAGTACTTTTAATAGCTGTAATTACGTAATCATTGTGGGCAGCTTTGTTTTTACAGAACATATTCTCTTAAAAACAATCAAATGTACTACATTACTTTGTGACTGTCTGTTGTTTAAGTGAAGTCTAATCTCAGACAGGAACATTAGAGGGAAATATCTCACAATCCTCCCCATTGTTCTACACTTTATTATTTCCACCCTTCTCATGACAGATGCATACCCACCCACACCCACACCCACACACACACACACACACACACACACACACACACACAAACACACACACAGGCGTTTCTCCATGACTTCAGAGGGCCTTACATGACTTATAATAATATCCTGCTTTCACCATAGTTACCACTTTCCTAATCCTAACCCTTACCCTTACCTAGTCCAAACCTTATCCTAACTTTAACTTTAAATTAACCTTATTATATGTCTTCATCTTAAATTCTCATGATTTTCTTTATAAGAATTTTCTTTTTGTTCCCATTAGGTAGAGAAGTAACAAATAATGTGACTGCGTGAACAGATTAAGGTCCCCACAACACGAGTAGTACCTGGACACACACACACACACTCACCCACACACACACACACACACACACACACACACACATACACATACACATCCTGAGGTAAGTGTAGAAAGCACAGAAGCAAGGTCCGTCAGTGTAGGAAGAGTTTTACAGCAGTGGAGCCATTTGTTGACAGAATCTGGAGGCACGCTTCTCTCCGTCGGGTCACAGAGAGCCGCGCGCCACATCAGCACATTAGAAACAAAGGCAGGACCCAAGAGACTACAGTGTTCTTTGCAATAAAACAAACAGGATTTGGCACTGGATGACTAAGAGCCAGGCGATGAGTCACATCCAAGCTGCTGGATCAGACTGGGGGAATCACTGGTCATGAAATATCGCAGAGGGTCCTATATGGTCCCTAATTCCAGGGCTCAAAACAAATCGTCCGTTGTTGAAACCTCGAGGAAAAAATTCCCCTGAGTCAACACGCAACAGCTTCTCGTTTGAACTGCGTTAAGAGCGGTGACAGGATCAGACTGTTTACTGGTGGTGGTGTCACTGGTTAATGGTTAACACGCTTACATGTAATGTTTGTCATAGCGTTGAGTAATCTCTCTTACTCAGTCTTAAAGATAGCAGCTGAGACGTGTAGAGAAAACCTTACAAGACCTTGTAATTATAACAATGGACATTTTTTAATAATATTAATTAATGAGAGTAAACTTCTATCTTTGCTGTCGTTATTTTAAAAGTTGATTCGCACACTTAAAGGAGAGTTTTTATCTTAGGTTCACATCGCCCTGCTCTGTGAGACTGTACAGTAATCCTGCCCATTAGTCACATGCCTTGGCTTTTAGAGAGGGAAAACGTCGGGGGGCCATGATAAACGAAGAGAAACGGGGAGAGAGACAGAAAAGTCAAACATTACACAGCTGGATTGAGAGAGACGGGAAATGGTGGAGATAGAGAAGTACTGAAGAGGGAAGAGTTTGGGCAAGTTGCCAGCACAGGAATGCAAACTTTCCTGTTCTCTCCGTGTCCTCATATTTATGAGCCCTGGGGCTGCGCTCGGCAGACTGTTGCTCCCTGGGCCTGCACCAGTCCCAGGGCTCCTCGGCAGGAGAAGAAATACACAGCCTCAGGGAGTATCCTAGACCTGGAGCTTTTTGTTGCTCCAGCCGAAACAACGGCATGACTGCACTGAGACACAGTGACTTAGCGGTCACAAATTGAGCTCTGTGGACTGACATCCGACAGTTATGATGTGTGTTGTTGTGTGGGTGATCAGGCCGGCACCGAAGCCCTGGGTTTCACCACTGCGTGACTCAAAACCTGTCTCTCAGGAAAACAACCTCCAAACTCCTCCTTGTTAAAGAAATTTGGCTTTCCATATCACATTTTATCGTCCAACTTCTCTGTAAGGTCATGGTGCACCCACAGGGAGAGCTTAGTGAGGCTGCGATGATTTAATACTATGCACTGCTTTGGTCTGTCTTGTCAAAGAATCATTCATGGAAATCACTGTGGAACAGAATTCAACTTTTATCTTGAGATTATCTCGTGGAAATTAAGAGCTCAACAAGTAAAAATCCCATTCATTTTCTGGATTGAAATGTACTTTTCACAAGCTATGAGGCCTGGAAAACAATTTCTGTTGCTCTGAATCAAATGTTTCATGCTCGATATTCATCTCGTAGATTTTCTTAAACGTCAATGGAGAAAATTGGAGGAAGCACTGTACTGTCACTGCTACTCTCTATTTACTATTGTGCTGTCATAAAGTTCAAAATAAGTGCAGGTCCTCTTCCAATGATTCAACTTGGTGGTATCTTTCCGACCCTCTAGTAATCACACACATCTTTCAAACTTGAAGAACCCGACATTTTAGAGTCCAAAATGAGATAATGCTGGTGACATCACTCATTATTCATCCGTTTTAATCGTTATTTTAATAGTTTGACAGTTTTCCTAGTTTGATATTCCTACACCGCCGTCCTTGCAATCACAGGCCCAAACTGCTCTTGCATTAAATTAACCAGTGACGCAGCAGATTAAAGTTTTATTGCTGTGATTGAGTAACTCTGCACTGAGCTGTACAGACTTGTAACGGAGAGAGATAGAGCACCGTGCTGCTGTGAGGGGTAAGAGCCCATCCATCAAACTCAGGCAGCAGTGACTGGGTGTGTTCTTCTCCGACTATCCTTTAATGGAGGAAACGTTACAAGTTTACAGGCCTGACAGAGAACAGGTCATTTACAAGCTTCACTGTTTATGCTCTGCAGTTGAATTGTGCAATTATTTACACGTCTTTTACAAGCAAGCAAAGAAGGCCATAATAATAATGTTGACCATTGATTTGTCAAGCTGAGTAACAGGAAACTATGTAAACTGGCAAAGATGTGTTTACAGACTGAGAGGGATGGAAAACAGACAGAGTGTGTTTCACTAAGACTGGATGACGTGTCCGAGGAGCAAAGAGTGATCAACAATGACACTATGTAACTCAGGGCCCCCCGGGCCAATCTGTGGGTTGGACACTGGAAATAATAATGTTAATTAAAAACCTATTTACAAGACGAAGAATATCTAGCAACAAATTATTTGTTTTTTTAAAATACAGCACTTTTGTTTGTTAAAAGTTGTGGGTCCCGGCTGTCAGTCAGGCCATTTTTCAGTGGAAATAATCTATTTATTAAAACTAATTGACCTGATGTATGATGAGGAAGACAATGATTTAAACTAAAAGACCTAAAGTGAATAAGTTATAAGTGTAGACAAAAGCTGGTCTATCCAATGCAATGCAGGTCCCCCAAACTTATCCTGCTTTAGGGTCCCCTGATGCAGCGGGCCGGCCCTCACTATAAGAAAGCATGATGAAGGAGAATTCTACTGGGGTAGAAATTGATTGCCAACCATTGCAACATGTTTTATGTTCAGATCCATGAGACAACCTCCCTATTTAGAATTAATGTTTGCAAAACTGCAGAGAAAAATACCGGTGATCTTGACAGAAAGAAATGCATCTTACTCACCGGAGCAAAGTGCCCCTTTGAAGCGCAAGCAGTTGAAGTCGTCACAATCGCAGTGCTTCCCCCACACCTGGCCAAACTCATTTGCGTGGCAGGAGCACTGGCCGCACAAGCAGTCGCCTCTCCCATTGCAGATTGGGCCGCCCGGCTTTTGGATGCAGTCAGCATCGTCTGACGGTCGGTTTTCCTCCAATGAGCACTCACAGACAGGGCCCAGACGACCCGGGTGACACTGGCACACACCACACTCGTAGGTGCCGTTACCGTTGCTGCAGTGTGGGCTGTTGGCTTCTACATCTGCCTCACATTTGCAACCGCAATCGATATCCACCGTGACCTCCAGGGCATCCTTGAAGCCGAGGGGTTTGATGGTAAAAGTGCTGCTCTTCTCCTTGGGGCAGCCCTGCACCTTAGCCTCCACGCTGAATGACACCTGAAGAGGAGGACATATGTCTCTGTGCATAGCTTTGTGCAGATAAAAGACATGGGACATTACTCAGCGAACACGTACCGTGTCTCCAATGTTGAGGCCAGTACAGGACTTGAGTCCGACGGTGACCTCTCCGTTGAGGCATGTGGCATTGAAGGAGAGTTGCAACTCCTCTGGGACTCCCACCAGCTCCAGTTGCACTGTAGCGCGAATTTTCTGCACAACATAAAGTCATCAATCACACTTCATGTAGTTAGTTGTATGACACAAATGAAATAACAGACCTCAATTCTCTCACTCTCCTTACCGCATAAGCCTCCCGAATGAGATCAATAACATTCCCAGAGTCGGCGGATAGAACTCCCACTGTTGTGCCTGGGATGAGCTTACTGAACTCCTGTAATAACAACATGAGTTTGAATTTTTTTAAATGACAAAAGCTTAAATAAACTTATGCTGCGGCACAAGAAGAGCCGTTTATTCACCTTGTAGAGTGGCTGCACCAGGTCGGTTACAGCAAATATTAAATTGATGTTGTTTTCAGCCATTTTCTCATGCATGAGCGCCAAGGAGGGATAGTCCTGCAAGACACAGGACACAAATAATCTTGACTGAAATAGAAACCCTCTGTGAATTACTGAAATAACTTAAATGTATGCCTTTACCAGCACAGTAGATTGGTTATAAATGTTGTCATTATCAAGATGACACTGTCCATCATTGGGCTGCACTATGCCAGCTATACGCCCGTCCAGTGCAATGTGAGTTACGGCATCTGTGGTGAAAACCAGTAGGTGTGAGGCATCCGGACGCCAGCCGATTTTCTCCTTATGACGATGGACAAAGAAAAGAGTCAAGTAAACACTCAGTGCTGCACAACATTATGAATGTGGTTGTTTCTCTTTTCTCTTGAACAATTGACATTTTTCATACCTTGCACACCACGGCCTGCATGATGGCATCAAATCCACCCTCTGGAGCATCTCTATTTCTAGACACCTGCTGCTTCGCCACCTCCTCAGTGAAGCGTGCTACCTGCTCTGTCAGTGGCAGCACATGCCTGAACCCGAACTGAGGCTCGCATGTCTGACTTATACTGCATATATTGAATAGATGAGGCAAGGGAAAGAGAGGAAAAAGAACGCATTCTAAATTGTTGAACAAGTCTTATCAGAAAATCAGAAAATCTCCACCTCAGTTCCATTTCCGCCTTGGAACCCCCCCACCTACCCATAGCAAGGGTTTGCAACCGCCTCCGGAGGATAAGTGTACATGTAAGGGGAAATGGTTTTGTCCACAAAGGCTCCGAAGCCCATGCGTAGGTTGCTTGTGGTCTTGCCCATGGTCTCGGCAAGCTCATTGCCCAGCGTGAGAAGGCGGGCCAAGTCATCCTTCATTGAATACGAAAGATCCATAAGATAGTAGAGGTCCACTGGGTAATCCTCCACCTGTTTCACTGACACAGTGAAACGCTTGGAATCGCCTCAGAGGGAAGAAATTACAGGCAGGAGATAAGTGACAGAGGATCAAACACTGCAGATGGTGATAGTAATGGCACCATTGCATGTATCTTGTTGTCTAAGGTTGTAAGTGCCTGGCTCTATTGTTATTTCTGGTATTGAGGATGTGTGTAAACGCACCTGGTCTTAGTACAATGTGAAGTTTCTGCGGCCGTATCTGAGTGACATCATCAGCTGTGCCAGAGGCCTTGCTGCTGAGCGGAAGATCCTCCTGAATATGAAGTTGGCTGGAGGGAAACTCCAGATTGGATCTCATGCAACCTCCATCCACCAGATTCTCCGGCGTGTCGCAGCGGGACACACTGGATCCTCCCACTCCAAACGACTTCAATAATAAAAAGTAAACACATCCAATCTATTCAGCACTCGAGACATTGACGAGTTAGCTTTTTAGGTTAACTGTTTTTCTATCCTACAGCTGGTTTAGGTATCTCCTGAGTACAGGGGCCCCATGGTGAGTCATTACGAAGCAGTACTGTATAAACATGTTGAAGAATCAGCATGAACTGCTGGGAGAGGAGGTTTCTGTCACAACTTGCTGCGATGATGGATGGAAGGGAGAAGCTACTGGATGTTGTGTGTGTGTGGTGCTCGTACCTCCTGGTAGCACCATGCACAGCTGGGGTGAACAGCCAAGCACTGCTGACAAGTGGTGGCTCCTCGTGATGAGCAGATGCTGGAGCCTGGGAAAGATCACGTCCGTCAACATTTGTTTTTTTTAACTGTTGCTGAGCTGAGGCAACTCTGCCCAACTTCCTTCAACGCTGACACCAGCGCGACCACACATGTTCACACATCTACTGCTTGGTGAAGTCACAGTGCAGCTCACTCTTTACAGTAATACTCCTTATGCCTTCCAAAACTTATTTAACTGTTTTTGTTTCCCCTATCATTTTGCAACCTTTAAATTCATATTGCTTTAAACTCCAAAATCTAAGGTCATCCATTTCATTGTATTTTAATTAAGTCTCATGTCTTCTAATAGCAC
Organism: Limanda limanda; assembly: GCF_963576545.1. Taxonomy (NCBI): domain Eukaryota; kingdom Metazoa; phylum Chordata; class Actinopteri; order Pleuronectiformes; family Pleuronectidae; genus Limanda; species Limanda limanda. The sequence continues at coordinate 8,821,711 of NC_083652.1, forward strand.
CTCCTCTCTTTCCTAATGATTATACCCAAACCTTTAGGACTTTGCGGTGCAGGTCTTTACCTGATCTGCCACAGGTTGTGTTTTTAAACAGATTCAGCACTTATACTCACCTACTGCACTGAAGCCTAGTCTCACTTTGGATAAAAGTGACATGTAAACACGTCAAAATCTTCATTTGATGCCAGTCAACACACTAATTTAATCCAAACCCTTTTCTATGTGTTATCTTGTGTGGCCTATGGGTGTGGCTCACTAGAGTGAAACACACAGTCACTACTGCTAATTCACTTTGATAAAATCATACATTAAATTAAATATGGAGCAAAAACAGCAATCTGACAGAATACATGTATTAAATTATACATAATAACACTTGGATTGCTACCGGAAATCATGTAAGCGCAATTCAGCTACGCCTTCAAGGGCCCCTGAGGTAAACAGGCCCATAAGACTGAGCAGACAGCACAGTGTGTGTACACGATTTCTGTTTCACATGTGTATACATGATTTATGATATATAACTAGATAGAATAGTCTATCACCGTGTTATATTTATGCAGTTAGGTTTTGACATAATTGAAAACAAGTCACAATCCACATGAAACCACCCATTGAATACCTGGTGAGCATTCTGAGTTATAAAGTAATCATTAGAAGAGACATGTAGATTTTCCCGTGAAGGAATTCTACCTGGACAAATCCACATCCTGACCATATAAGGAAAAGGTGGCGAAAGCTCCATGAAGCGCAAATACAACCAAACAGTTCAACTAACAGGGACTGATTCAGTTTTAGAACATACTAAAAACCGTGATCATCATTTATCACACTGTTTCCTTCAAAGAAAGCACACAACAAGTCGAGAAGGAAAACACCCTCGGTCTGCCTGAGCAGGTGAAAGTTTCTCTGTAAAGAAAAAATCCTCCTCAGAATAAACATGATACCAACACAAAAACATCTTACTGAAAACTTCCGCAGCGGAGGAGAGCAGCAGAAGCAGCAGCAGTGGACGGAGAGTCAAAGTTCCCATGGCTGAGGAGTAACGGAGCGCAGCCGACCTGAGTTGCTTGTGAGTTGCCTGTGGGCTCGTCCTGCGCTTTTCCTCATTCTTTCCTTGACTTGACTAAACTCGTGTTGGGTCATAGCTGCGGCTCTGCCTCAAACACCAGCCCCTCCGAGCCGTCAGTCTGCCGGGGAGCAGAGGCAGGAGCATGCTGAGACTCGCCTCTCCGTGCTATGATGATGACCTTATACTAATTTCTAATGAATACATTAAAAAAAACACTTCGTTGCACAAAAACAACGAAAAACCGCTTCCTTCTCTATACTGTAGAAGGATTTCACATAATGCATCTTATGCAATATGTATTTAGTCATCATATTCACCATGTCACCTGCTGTGCAATAACCCTCATATTCATCATACCATTTAAATACACATTTATTATTTACAGTAATTATCTACATCACTGCTATAACCCACCCTCCTAACCTCAACCAGTGTTTACTTATATTTATCTATCTATCTATATATAAATATATATATATAATGAAGTTCATGAATCTTGAATCTTAATAAGTGAAAGAAGATTCACTTAACCGGAATAAAACTCAATTTGTGATGTCCATTTTTCTGCACTTTTGCTTTACACTCAAGTTACAGATAAACTAGTGCTTCTCACACCGTTCAGGAAAAGAAGTCCAAAGTCCACTTACATCCTGTTGAATACAAAATAAAACTGCTTTGCATGTCACCCTGTCCTCTAATGGGCTGAAAACAGAACAACATAACAGTTAATAAAGGTTTCAAATCATGTAAGTGGAAGATCTGCCACGAAACTCCATTTAAAACTCTGAGCTCAATAAATGATTGAGCACAGAAACCTCAAGAATGCAACACTAAGTTGTGGAGTTGTGAGAGAAGGACCCCTAGTGGGGAGAACAAATTATTACGATAGGATAAATACAATGATGAGAAGCAGTTGTGATCAGGGCCCTTCGGCTTTGGAGCGATCCTCCTGAGAAGATAAGACTCAGAGTCAGAGAGTTCTTTTAAATCACTTCTTAAAACCCATTCTTCTAGATTTGCTTTCAAGTGATGTTGTCTTTTTGGATCATCTTTCTATCATTTTCTTATCACCTTTATTTTATGTATCTAATTCTTTTTATTGTCCCTCTACTGCCTTTATGTGATCAAGTTTGCATGTGACATTTTTTATGACCACCTCGATGATGATGCCTGGGCCTTCCTTTCACATTGCTTACTGCCGATTGTCATTTCTCTTGTATTTGCCTTTTGCGGTTCCATATAAATAAGGTTTATTATTATTATCATCAGTGGTTTGTCGATTCTACAGGGTTTAAAGAGACAATCTCTGTCGCATAATGTTGCTGTGTTACATCTCATCTTCACTAAATGTATGAGTCTGATAAGTTACCGCAACAGAAAACCTCTCCCGGTTTCGATGAATGATGGAGAAGCTTCTAACACAGGAGGAGGGTGAAGGGATAAAAAGAAAATGAGGCAGAAAATAGGATAAAAGCTCAGATTGCTCTAGAGAAATGAACTTTTGGGAAATGTGTGTGGTGCTGGTTTGTGTGTGTGTGTGTGTGTTTGCGGTGAGTTTCAGAAAGCAGCACATGATGCTTCTTATCGCTCACTTGGCCATTTATTGAATCTTTATCCATTTGCCCTGATCTTATTCTCCAGATGGTTGCTAAGTTACTGCCACCCGTGTCCAAGAATTGCGGCTAGGAGAAATGACAGAAATAAGTAGAAAAGCTATAATAGTCAACTGTACTGCTGGCATTAAGCTTTCAGTGTGGGCGGATGGTGCAGGTAATACACTGTGGGCAATAAAAAAACCCTCTCCAGTATTGACTGATTGGGATCTATTGGTTCCAACGACTCCTGCGTAGACCACCCCCACAGATGAATGGCCTTTTGGGAAGGGCATAGCGCCAGTTGTCCTGTATAAAAAGCCAGAGACTGGGTCAGAAGGCGGCCAATTAAGACCAAAGGCGTAGCGAGAAGAGGAGGGGTGGAGGATGTAAGGGGGATGGAGGAGTCCTGACCTGTGCCGAGAGCCAATACCACAATACACTCAGACAAAATCTGTGTTTGGTTAAGTACGGCTGGTTTCCCCCTTTCCTGCTTTGCCGAGTGGATGGGTCGTCTGGGTAGATATGAGTTTTGCTCGGGTGAAGGGTTCGCTGGCTTATGAAATGTGCCCTGGAGTCACTGACATTAATGGACAAAGTGTATTTGTGTTATGATGCTTCGCCTTTTGGCCCTGCCTCCTCCTCCTGCTCCCTCTCCGGATCTGCAGTTTAAATTCTCTCAGGGGAAAAACGGCTCATATGCGAGAGAGACTAAAAAATATATAAATAAACTGCGACCACACAAGGGAAAGAAAGAGGGCAAGAGGGGCATTTCTGTTCTTGTGTTTTTTTAATTGCAGTTTATCCAGACTTCAGAACTATGAGAAGTCTAATGAAGCCTGTTGTTTAATATAGAAAAGAAGAAAAATAACGGAGAAGGCACAAAGAAAACAAACTGGTCAAAGCAGTAAATGGAGGATATAAAGTACAGATGATTGTGTCCTGCGTTATACTGTGGAGTGAGGGAGATGTCTGTACTCAGGGCTGAGCTTTCTTTAGTTAGTTTGTAATGTGTATCTCAAACTAATTTGCCCCAGCCAGTCAAACAGACGAGCTGCAGGTACACATTTTAAAGGAGGTCTAATAATAAATATCTATATCCCTGTGCAAACCAAAGCAATGAAGCCATTACCTCCTTAAAATAACATTAATGACTGATGTTTGCTTAGCTGTGGGTTGACGTGGAGCATCTCTCTGCTGTGGCATCGCATCCCTGCAATTAATGACTGTGTTTACATCGATGTGATTAAGAGCCCGAAATGTAATAAAACCCTCAAGGACACAACACGGCCTCTAACCCTTTCCTCCGCATCGTGCAGAACTGGATTTCTTCAAAAGTAATAGCCAAAAGGCACTTTTTTGTAATACGCAGTGACTTCAAGGTGCACTTACACTCCTTACCAGCACAACACAAACACAAACACACTCTGCACACACACACACACACACACACACACACACACACACACACACACACACACACACACACACACACACACACACACACACACACACACACAGTGGATTCCATGCTACCCTGTGTCTGCTTTGATAAGATAATCTGTTAATTGAAGGGAGGGAACTTGTGAGGAAAGTCTGTACACTAAGGGCTCAGGATGATGATGGTGATGGTGATGGTGATGATGATGATGGGCAGAGGGGAGGTGGGTGGGGTCAAACGCCTCTTCCTTGTTGCTAGGGATGTCTTCACTTAGTTTGGGTTGCTAGGCTGCCAATTCCCTCATGTTAAGTGGAAAAGTCCCCCCTCCCCTCCTCGCTCTCTCTGTCTCTCTCCCTCTCCTCCGTCCAGGCACCTCATCCCCCCCTCCCTCCTTCTCCTCTAAACCAAAATAACTTCACCAACCATCTGTCACTGGGCTCACAGGTCTACTGTTGCTTAGGAACAAGTCAGACACTCGCATGTCTATATGCATCCACAAATGAATATATCTTCATATTCCGCTATATATTGACAATAACCACTTGTTAGAGATGCACCTCTGCCAGTGGCCGCTACATCCAATGAAATGTGTGGCATTCGCAACCAGTTTAGAGCTTGTGACATTCCACTGAGATGATGGAATTCACAGGTTCAGCAACAGGTTCTTCAGTTTTCAGCTTTTAAAGGGAAAAACTTCTTGAAAGTGAAACACATTTTCTAAAAAACGATATTGATAATTAGTTCTAAAGAGTAACATTTTCTTTGAGGTTTCCAATTTGCATTAAATTTCTCCTCATTTGTCAATTCTCTGAAGTTTAAGCCTCAGATGCATTGTTTTTTTTTTTACTGTAGCCAAGGATTTACATATTGACAGAGAGATGAAGTGCAAACTATTCTCCATAATCGCCCTGCAGTGAATAATAGAGCCAAATCCCATTTCACAGCATCGATTCACATGCTGCCAATTAATTTACGGCAAATCCGTCTGCGGAGGAGATTATTTGATTTTATTGTACACACAAAGAACACACAGTACAATGCTCCTTGTTGTGTCTTATGGAAGGTATTTGTGGCCGGAGCTAATCATTGTTTGTGCACATGCTCGTCAGTTGCCGGCTGAAAGCTGCTTACCCAGACATACGGAGCGTGTCTAACAAATTGAATCTCATGGCCTTTGTTTTTAGACAAACAGCAGATTAATGTGACGGCCTCCACTGTCAGAGCTTGAGGAGTCATTTCAAAATCAAGCTGTCTAAGTTCATCCCAATTGTTGACATTTTCTCCATACACGTGAAGCGAAGGGATTAGGATAAAATCTGAAAAGACAAATTCAATGTTTAATTACATGATATTTATAGTCTGGGGGACAACATACGTAATCCTTTGGTGATGTAATTAGATAATACATATTAAATTGGTTCCCAGTCAGCCCAAATTTGCTTTTAGTTTTTAATTTCCTTATACAACCCTTTCTTCCTCCTTTCTTGCTGCATTTACAACTTCATAAAGATATGCACTGACAGTCTCTTAAATTGGAAATCTCAAAGCACAAATGGAAATCACATCTGTCACTTTGTTTTCATGCACCACTAAATTGTCTCTTGGGTAATTTTCAAACCCAGCGGGCAAGTTTCCATCTATCAAGTACAAAACTGTCTCCATGTCTAATTGTGTGAAATAGACGCAACAAAAGAAGTGAGTATTTTTCAACGAGGGAATGAATGCAAATCAACTTAGCGGTAATAAAATCAGTTATTTTAAAACTACAAGTAGGACTGATTGTGACAAATTAGCCGCTATTATATTATAGAGGAGCAACTGTTGGATGGAGTAAATCATCACTGCTATTTCTGTCATTAAAACACTGACAACATAAAATTAAAACTAACAATGCATAAGGAGGCAAGTGAGTGCATGAAAAATAAATGGCATCATTTAGATGTCTATATATATATATATATATCTATAGGTACAAAGCACCTTTAAGACCAAGTGATAACGTTGTCTAATAAAAATAGAGCTTCAGTGCTTCTCAGGAGTTTCATTTCAGCTGCTGCCGAGGAAAGGAAGCAGCAGGCGCAGTGAAGCCAATATTTCGGATAAATATTTGCCATGGTTCAATCATAGTTTATTAATTCATACCTTCATTTAAAGTTGCTGTGTTTGGTCTACCTCTCAAGGCGCCTATATATAAATCATAGGGACAGTTTCCTCAGCAACCTGCAGTAAACTCGCCTGTCAAAGTTTTAATTGTCTTTCAGAGCAGATAGAAATCTGCCTCTCATAGTTATTCTTACTGAAATGAACGTTTTCTGAACACTTTCATGAGAAGCCATTCAAATTAATGTATGTCTGAGTCAATATTGATTCAAGGCATTATTGATGTGCATAAATTAACCTATATCTGTGAAGAACACACTTCAAAATATCCACATTCATGAACCATGTGGCCTCATTCCTCCTTGAAAGCCAATATTTTGAATTAAAAAAACATTGACAGGGAGTAGCACTTGTTTGAAATTCATTAACTTTTTGAAGGTTTTTTAGGAAACACTTTGCCTCCTGAAAGAAAGAATAGGTGAAGAAGAATAATGCCAGATTACTACTTCAAATGAATATATATATATATTTCATTTTATGTCTGTATCTTTTGTACATCTGAGGAGCGGCGCATTATCTCTGGCCAGCCGACTGCCTCCTCCAGTGATATAGTGGTGTGGTCCACAGGGAGCTCATCATCACTTTAAAACGCACCAGAGACTTGGCACAAAAGAAGCGCTCGCAGGCGAGCACGGGGACTGTCTGTCTCTTATTACATCAGAGGGGGGGACACGTTTTGCACCTCGCTCGCCGTGTAAGAGGACTCACCCAGAGCCGGGAACACATGGAATCTGAGTTGTAGAAACTTACTTTGAGTTGCACCTGTAACTGCGGAGAACGGTCCAGTGATGCGGATGCGGTCATTGCGCTGCGGAGCTGTGCAAAACCTCGATGCTTGACTGTGAATCTGGAATTTAAAGGCGTTTGTTTTTTCGCTAATTTCCCTCTCATCACTGTCTGAACAGTCACATGACGCAAAGTTTTGCTTGGAGTGCAGGTTGGTGAGACCGTGCGCCTGACAAGTGGAGTCTTATTTGCTGATCACTCGCAAGGAATCATGAACGTCTCCTTCTTCGACGTGACCCAGGGCGCACTGTTGAACGGGAGTCAGACCCTCGCCGGAACTCTGGCCACGTTCTACGGGAACGGCACCAGCAGCGTGGTGACCGGCGACGGCGGAGGGTCGCTGGTGCTGCTGCAGGAGGAGCGCAAACTCTTTGTCATGCGGGTGGTGCAGATCGCGGTGCTGTGCGTGCTGTCGCTCACCGTCATGTTCGGTATATTTTTCCTCGGGTGCAACCTGATGATCAAGTCGGAGAGCATGATTAACTTCCTGGTGAAGGACCGCAGACCCTCCAAAGACGTGGAGACGGTCATGATCGGCCTCAGCTAGAACAGGAGGAGCAGGTGCAGCGGGGAAGTGATGGAGCGGGGAGTCGTGGATGAAGATCAGGTGCACATTTCCAACCGCTGCTCAAGATCTGCATCAGCATGTACTTCAGAGACGTTCTCCCTGAGCCCCGGTGAGGACAAATATGCAAAAACTTCACTTTTGCTTCCGAAAAGGACCACAGGAAACGGGTCCAGCGACAAATGTCCGTGCGTAAAGTTTGTGCGTAAAAGACAGCCAATTGTTTACACGTGGGCCGGTCTGTTGAATCTTTGGAGTGAATTTAATATTGCCAACTTGAACAAAGTGACGAAATGTTTACAAGCTGTTACCTCATTTTTTTGTGAAGTTAGTTCCCTTTGGTTTTGTAAATTTGAAATGATTGTTCATGAATGTTTTTTAACTGTCAAAAAGCATGATTGTGAATTCGTATAGTTCCACGCATCTGCCAGTGTTCTCCGTGGACTTGATGGATATATGGGTAATCGCTATACAAAGTATTTTTCTCGGTCTCGTTTGGTAACTACTGAACTCTTGCACGTTTTCCAACAGACTCCATCTCAGCTTTATGGAGTGGTTCTGGTCCTTCTTGGCATGCTCGCTAATTGATCTGTAGTGATTTTTGGACCTGTTTTGCACTTTTGAAATCACTGATGCTGCATGAATTATTTTGTACCAAAAAAAACTTTAACTTGAAATTGCAGCATGCAATTAAATCTCTGAAATGACCATATCAATCTTATCTCTGTCATCTGTTAATGAACATGATACACATCACGTCAACTTAACCATGTGTGCAGACATTTCTGTGAGGTCTTTTTTTTAGACAATTTTGTCCGCAATGTGTTTTTTCTCAAATACTGTGTTAAAAGTGAATGACTTAACTCAATTATTACTAATTTTCAAACTATGAATTTGATTCAAAACTAATGAAAGTAGACTTTTCTCTCACCATCTCATCAAGTCAGATTTTCATTTGCACAAGATGAAAGCAGTGAATCCAGGGTTGCATTTCGAAATGATTAGATATCTTATTAATGTTAAATAAATTATATGAAATTATATTACCCAGTGCTATGAAGACAAAAATGGCACAATCACTCTTAAGTACAGAATGAGCAGCATATTGTCGAGCTCATATTGGTTCCACAGCATTTAATCTGCTCGCTCTGGAGAGTGACCAGCTGAATTCCACACACCTTCATGCTCACCCTCACCACCTCCTTTCCCAGCAGCCCCCACTGCAACTAAAGGAATTAAAGGAATCTAGAGAAGTTCACGCTCAACTTTTTATTTTATTCCAACGGAACAAGCCGGCGGTGAGAGAATATTTAATACCTCAGTGCAGCTTTGATGCAGGATTTCACAGAGGAGAGGACAAATAAGAACATTCATGAACTGTCATCGCACTTAATGATGTCATTACTTTTCCTGCAGATCTGTCAGCAGATAGCAAGCGCAGCTTCCATTCATTGAGAACAAAACTTTGCCAACTGATTCTATTTATGTCAGACAAAAGATTCTCATAAAAAGTTCCATTCCGGCAGATATTAGGTTTTGATTCAATATTTGGTTCAATTTCTCTCCAGTTTCTTCTCTCTTTCTATCTGCTCTCATCTCATCTCTCCTACGTGCCCCACTCAGAAGCAACCGATGTTCTCATTATTATTTCAGTACTTGTTAGGAGAGATGGGGCAGATGAATCCTTACAAACACAGCCATGCATTCACATGTGTACCCGTTCACCGTGCAAAACATCGGACACTGATGATCGACAGACCAGCAAATTTTGACATTGAACAAAAGTGTTTTAGAAAGCAACGCAGATAAATAAAACCCTTAAGAGAAATAGACTTGAACAGCATTAAACATCTCAACAATACAATAGCAAACATGTAAAGGTACTGCAGATTGAAACCTGTTGACACGGTGACCACTGAAAACACATGTAAAGTGCCTCATTTTTTGGAGCACAGCAAAGAGTAATTAAGATGAAAGCAGAGATGATTATTCATTGTTAAAAAGCGCAACATTTCTAGGTTGTGTGTCATATTTTCCTTTGATACAGGACATCATGAAGCATTTGTTTATTAGTCGGCTTATGATTTCACATAAACTATCAGATTTTATATTAAGAGGAGGTCAAAGAGAGATCTGCTATTAAAATAATTTATTACAGTTCTTAACAAACCTCATCCTTTCTTCCCGAGACTGTAATCTAATTCTCTGTGGAAAGAAAACAAGCAAAATCGTTCTGGTATTGTTGCCATGCACCGGTGAATGCTTGCTGGAAACAAGGAGGCACGCATGCTATTTTTAGAGACAAGATACTTAAATGTTCTGTTCTTAACTTGCTAGATTGAAACTCAGTTTAAAAAGATATTGTGTTGTAAGTGGCTCATTCGGTTCAGCCAGGACTGTTCGGTGGCAGAGGACCAGAGCTGGAATGATGTCTCACTTTGTCCAGAGCCAGAAGGGTAGCAACAGAAAAATGGCATCAGGGTTAGAAGGGGGTAAACACATATAAAGTGCTAATTGCAGCTGCTTCCACTCACATCTGTATCAACCGTAGACTAAAAGGACATAGGGATAAAAATGCAGGAGTGCCTGATACCTGTATTTCCCTTGAATACAAAAGGCAACTCCACTGGTTGCAAAAAGAATAATGTTTCTATTGAAATCTACGGGAAAACAAGTCTTCTCACTTGATTTATAACAACAGTAAACAAAGGAGTTTGAAGTCTTCTTCAACACAGCACAAAGTTCATTTGATAAGTAACACTAAAATATGCTCAGAATTCATAGAGACATGACTATCATCTGATTGACAACTATTACCATCCAATGGGTCCAGGTCGCAGGTGTAGGTGGACAAACAGTGTCCTCAAGCTCTCAGTGAGGCTCCACTGTCCACTACCCCAAATATGGTCACTTCTGGTTTAGAAAAAAACAAGATGGCGCTTGACAAAATGCCAAACGCAAGGCTTCTTAACGGCAGCTCATAAAGTCACGGGGGTTTCCCACTTGATATCAACTGAACTTGACACAGATGATGGATGGATAGATGGAAAAAAGGAACCGAGGAAACTCTGTCTCATCCGTCGTCAGGACTTGTACGAGTGGACTGAAGCATCCACATCCCTCAATGACACCCAAACATGAAGTTGAAATGTCATTAGGAAACACAGGCAGGCCCAGTTGCCAAATCACACCTGCGTTATACCTGGAGATACCAATGAGTTTTTTGAGAATTTAAGAAAAGACTAAATGGCAAAACAAAAAAATTTAAAAACAAAAGGAAAATAAATATAAAGATGTATAAAAGAGAATAAAAACCATTCAATCTAGAAGAGAGAGTATATATCAAACGTCCAGTGTGTAAGATTTCGGTGAAAGGGATTTATCGGCAGAAGTTGTATCAAAAATAATCCTAGTTCTGTTTTCACTAGTGTGTAATTATCTCAATTGTACAAATTGTTGTTTTCTTAACTTAGAATGGGCTCTTTATATTTAATTATTGTATACTTACATCAGGAGCGATCCTCTCTACGGAGGCTGCCATGTTCTTTACAGTAGCCCAGAGTGGACAGATTTAACACCTTTTGAGTTTTCAGGACAACTGAAGGCTGCCACATGTTCTCATGATTGAGATGTTTGGATGTGGAGGTGAGGGTTATTCAGCTGCAACACTCAATTTAACCACCAGATGTCAATACATTAGTGAAATCGAAAGATTGCCATTATAGTGTTAGCTTGTACAGATGGTCTAAATGTGACAGAATCAATTTAAACATTTTGGCATTAAATACATCTATCAGAGAATATGCAAAACCACTAATGTTGACGTTATACTGCACCAAAAGGAATACCACATAGCTAATATTTGCAATGGCACGGAAACTTTCAGTGAACATTCATTGCGAGTTACAACTTGCATCAAGAGAATGCAGGTTCTGAAAAATAAACTAAAAATTAGATATTATGACCACATTATTACTAATAGGTTTCAGCCTCCTTATGAGCTGATTCAGCTATCAGGAGGCGTTCATGCAAACATACATTGTTTTTCTCTGGTTCTTCTGTGCGAGTCTCTTTTTTTACACTCTTCTTTTGACTTGGCTGGATGAAGATTAAATTACTCACCATCTTGCTTAAGATCCACTCAAAGTTCCATTTTTCTCACATTTCGGAGGCACTACAAATCGCCCACTATACCACTGAGCATATGCTAAAGAGTAAGCATGGATCAAACCGTCCATGTGTCCACAATCTGTTGGGTACACATGCATCCTCTTTGGTGCTTCTTCATCACAAACTGAATCATTTGCAATAACCACACTGTACTATTTTGAGAAGAAAGATACTGTTTGTACAGTTTTTTGGGTTCAATAGCTCGACAAAGAGACACTTTTTTATGAAGTGTGTGACTGCGCCATCGAAGGGTAAGATGCAGTTAATTATAATAAGTGCATGAAGAAAATATTAATAAGCTAATATTTTGGAGGGAGCGCGGGAACAGCGCGTTAACATGTTAACCCCTCGCCCCAATCAACATGTATGCAGTTGTGCAGGTCTGTGTGTGTTTCAGGCTCCCTCTCTCCATAATGCTGCTGTACGTTTGCTTGTCAGGAAGCGACACCACTGACCTTTTACAACAGAGACCTCACAGAAAATAATGAACCGGGCACCGGCCATGAAATCATGAGAGAAATAATGGTGATTAAACCAGCGGTGGCATTTAGCATTTAACTGTGAGGGAGACAGCTCTCCCACGAGGCTCGGCTTAAAGTGAAAATACCTAATACATTACGGTGACGGTCTGTTTTTGTGTTTTGCTTTTCCACCGGAAAAAGTTTAACACAATAGCGATTTGTCCGCGTGGGCGACACTGTGGTGCATTTGTTATCCCCCCAGTGTTTTTGATGAGAGGGCAAGATGCACAAAAGATCTGTCCGCAATGCTGACACGGGTCCCACCAGGTTGAAGTGGCCTTTCTCAGTCCCATTCAATTTGTTTCGAATGGGGTGTGTTCTATTCAATGGAGGAAGCAATAACAGTGCACGCAATGCAGTTAAAGAATGGAAACTGTATCTCACACAGGGGAGTGGATGGGAACACTCACTCTCTCTTCCTTTAGGACAAACACATATACACACACACACACACACACAAACACACTGTAAGTGATTTTCAAAAGCTGTCACATTACAGCATATTTCGCTAACATTTTTCTTTCTTAAAGTGACACATTGCAAGAGTTGCTGTCGGGCTCCCTCCTACAGGTGGGTTGCATACTTCTAAGATACATTTATTTATCCCACACACATCCACAGACATGCACAAGCACACTCATGCAAGGAGGGAAATGTAACCTCTGCTTTTAACCCATCTGGTGCAGGACACACAGAGCAGTGAGCAGCCATGTACGGCGCCCGGGGAGCAGATGTTGGGGGAGTAAGGTGCCTTGCTCAGGGGCACTAGACAGGGTAGGGAGAATCCTCTTGGATTGTTGGACAGATCAATCCAGGTTCGTCTTTTTGTTGTTTCTCCGTGGAGTTGAACCAGAGACGAACCAGAGACCTTTTCTGCCCATAGTCCAAGTTTGAGTCTGAGCCTCCCCATGCACACAGCTGTACACACGTGCGTTTTTTGACAATTTGACGGAGGAGAACCCTTCAGCCTCTGAAGCCAAAGCACCATGTTGAACGAGGTAGATTTTTTACAGACTGGTTTTATTGGTTGTGACATTGGTGTTCCGGGCATCTAATGATAAACTATAGTTTGTGGATAACTTCACTTACACAGCCCAATGTCAAGCATGTAGAGCAGCACAAGATATAGCAAACAACCAAAAGTCAGGTCGGCATGTGTCCTGCATCATTTGGCCTCTTTTAACTCTCATCAATGGGTCAAAAATGCTCTGATATTAAGTCTTGTTCGGTTTCTTACTCAGGCACTTTCACTTTTCCTCTTCCTCTTCCTCGTCTCCCTTTTGATTTCTTCAGTGGCCCTGCCATGATGTCCACTCCGAGAATGGCAAGCTAGTTATCTCTCATACCTATCTGCTAGCTCTAGCTCTGGTTGTTAGTGTTTGACGTATGCCATAAACAGGCTGTACTGTTCCGGTATGGTACACTAGAGTAACAGAGGGCAGTTGCAGGCATCCAGGGGGCGCTGTAGCAATGACAGACATGCAATTCTCTATAGTTTGGGTTTGTGTAGCATCACAGCTGCTATTTCAATGTATAAATACTCCCAAGTTTGGCTTTAAAGTTCTTCCCTAATGTTGCCACTAGAGCACAATGTTTTTTCCAAAATGAATGATTTTCTTGATGCAATTTCATATTGGTTTTATCGTCCTTGTGCCCCCCAGTGGTTTGGATCCATTAAAACTAGTGGGAGTTTTAACACTCTAAACACACAGGCATCCATGCACAAAAATGCACACACACATACAGACAAACATACGCACATCTTTTCTCCGTATCACTGGGGCAAATTGCGCCACATCCAATTCTGCAGGGAACGGATAGTTCTTGCATTTAAGCTCATGAAATTTTAAATAAATCTATTATGTGCAGACAAATGAACAACAAACAACAAAATTGCCTCATTCTTCATAACCCACAACACTGAGAAGTTGAAAAGCTGGCTACTATGCACTCACACTCACACACAGACACACACACACACACACACAGACACACACTCTCTAAACTCAATTAACGCATTTCAGAGCATCCACAAAATGATACACCTACATCATTTCACACTCTCAAATGTGGTTTCTTTGCTGCACATATTCTCAATGTGAACGCGAGCCTCATTTTCCAATGTGACTGCAGTTGATTTCATAATAAGAAATGCTGTCAGCCTTAACCCTGAGGCTTTCTTCCATTTTTGGGCTGACTTGATGTGTCGCTGTGGTTTTTTTTCTTTATACCTGCCCGGTCCTGAACTTGGCCTGTCAGTGTGTCAGTGTGTTCCCACTCCACCAGCTCTGTTCCGTTTTCTCTCCTGAAGCTTTTTTTTATCTGTCTGTGCTCTCAAAAACCGGTCTCTTTCTAGGACACTACAGACTAGCAAGGCTACTGAATGCACATAAAGGAATAATGGATTAAACTGGGAATAAATTAAGAAAAACCAGAAGCGGACAGTGATAATAGCCCAATGTTTGATTTTAAAATAAGTCAAGTGGAAATATGGCTCTGGAACATAAAAGAAAAAAGAACTGGCAGGAAACCACAAAAGGCAGTTTGAAGTATAAAAGAAATTAATTATGCTCCTTTATTTGTGCACTTTTAAAAGAACAATATTAATAGCCACTTTAATCTTAAGGAAGTTGTGGTTCAAACTTTTAAAAAGGTTGGTCTCATAAATCCAAACCCCCCAGTCCTCGCCCTATGAGTCATTACAAACAATATGGAAATGAACGCTTAGTATTCACAGGGTCGACTCTCACGTGTGCCATTTTGTGTAAAAAGCTTAATCATATTCAACGGGAGCAGATGTCTGCAATAAAATAAGACAAACAGAGAGAAAGCCCGTGGCAGTTTTGTCAGGTAGACTGTGCGTCACTGCCACTGAGAACGAAATGCTCTTCCTCAAGCGCCCCAAACTCTCATTGAGGAAATCATAAACTATTCTCAATTAAGTTATCTGATGAGCCTCCAACCTGAAGTAACATTTTTAGATGGAGTATGACGATGCTGCGGCTCGTTGTCTGCGCCGGCCTTCGGCTGCGAGGTTATGACTAATTCTTATGAGCTATGGAGAGTCGTAGGTTGCAAATGAACCCTCTTTCATCTCCGTTTGTGTATTTAAACGGAGATCACATCTGGATACACACACACACACACGTACACACACGCACAGATCCGGTCAGGTTGAGGAGACAGCTCGACACTGGGGGATTTCAGAGGCAGGCAGAAGGAGGGAGCTTGGCACAGGTTGTGTCTGATTAAGTCGGCTTTTCAGCGAGAGAGCAGGAGCTGAGACACAACGACACCAGCTCGGCTGCCTTCGAACGGAGACAGCCACCGTGGGACTAATCAAGGCCCCAATAAACACAAGGCAAACAGAACGGGAGCTCACTCTGTCGAAGGCAAATGGTAATTAATATGCTCCTCTCTTATTGGCTGCATCCCGTTAGGAAGACAGTAGGTGTCTCATCCCATTGATTTCCGCCGAAAATCACTTGTATTGACCACAAGCTGGTGCAGCGCTCTGCGGTCTCACCGCCTACAGCACACCTCCCCTTCCACTTACATTGAAATGGCAAATGCAAGATAATTGGTGTCTGTGGCTATAGCTTACTTTGTTGTGTATAAATAAACTGTGCGGGGTAATGTGTTGATTGGCTCAAGATGGTGGTAGGCACTATACGAAGCTTGCCCACAGCCGAGGGAGGAGGTGGAGGTGCTGGGGAGGGTCTGTCAGTCAGCGCTGCTCCTCAGGGAGGAGGAGGAAGAAAAGAAGAGGAGATATTTTCAAAGACATCGCTTCTACGGCTGCCTTTGTACTGCCAGAGACGGAATAACTTTCACCCCTCTTCCGATGTCCTTCACTTTGTTTCAAATAGTCAGCACTGTCATGTCACTGTTTGGTTTTTGATCTATCTGTAGATATCATCTCTTCTTTTCTTTCATTCATGATGACAGAAGATTGCGAATGAGAATTCCTCCGAAACCTCTGCCTCCCTGAAGAGATCACAGTGACACGGAGCCTTTCTGAGTGTCCATTGGTCCTGATGGGAGGCATGCTAATCACCTGCCGAAGGGGTTCAACCGGGAAGAGTTACAGCAACACAAAAACTTAATACAACCAACACACAAACAGATACGAGAACTATAACATGTGAGCATCTGCAACAACTTTAAAGCTCTAAGTTTAGAACTCGGAGAGGAAGAGGATGATTGCAGACGTCATCTAAACATATCTCAGCTCACCATGAACACACATCCACATGTGATAATGAACACACACACACACACACACACATACACACACTCATTTACACACACACTGCTACCACCACATAAGGGCTGCAGGGTGGTGTTGCCATAGGAACGGGGAAAGGTAATGGCCATGTTCTCGAGCTGATGCCGCAGGGGGTGAGGGGCAAAAGAGGTGCGCGCATGTGTGTGTGTGTGTGTGTGTGTGTGTGTGTGTGTGTGTGTGTGTGTGTGTGTGTGTGTGTGTGTGTGTAAAGGGCGGTAAGTGAGTCACACTTGTGAACTAATGACAAGAGTTTTAAGTTCAAATTTTCAATCTCTCTGTCACCATCAGCGAAATGATGGTGCCAACAATTCCAGACAACACCAGCGTACTAATAGGATAACATTTTTAAAAAAGGCAATGAGTTTTAGGCAACAGCGATGACATGTTATTTGCTTTTAATGCACCCAGCTAATGTGGTTAATGCTTTCAGCTTTGATGCAGAAGGGAGCTGCCGGTCGTCTTGATGCACAGCCGTCCCTCACCACCCCTGGGGTATGAATAAATGATTCCTAATGCAAGGAGCTGACCCTTTAACCAACACCGGTGATGACCACCTCTGTGTGTGCATGTGCACGTGTGTGTGCCTGTGCATGATTAAATATTACTGAGTAGTGCAAATAATTTAATCATACCTCAGCAGCCCGGTCCCTATAGAGAGATATTTAAGTGTCAGGAAGTTCCAGGGTCACATTCAAATTTGAAATACATCAGTGATACATACGTGCCTCCTGAAATGTTCTAATAATATTCTCAAGATGCCGGAGTGTGCATCATGATGCTGTGTGACCTCACTGTGTGACATCGCCTTCATGATCCCTAGCCTAGGAGATTCAGAATCAGTATGTTCTCCTGTACTGACATGCACGTCATAGGTAACACCATAACCCAGAGGGCACTCAGTACAGAGAATAACTCTGCCAGGGCTGAACAATCCTATGATTGTCTAGTTCAACAAAATGGTGGTCTGGTAATCTAAAGGATTTATTATCTGCACCAGGGAGGTTATGTCCCCATCTTGATAGTTAGCAAGATTACGCAGAAACTACTGGATTGATGGATTCAGCCCTGGGGAGTGAGCTCAAGTTCACTGAGCTCATTGAGACTGTTTGAGACTTTTTGCTTCTTGATGAGGAGCATTATCATGATGGAAGGAGCCATTAGAAAAAGAATAAACTGTGGCCATAAGATGATGAACATAGCTGAGAAAAATACTTCCTCTTCTCATTTTTTTTTTATGCGTGGGCTTATTAGTCTTCCATTATACAGCTAGTCACACAGTGGGGGTTATCATTAAACTTGTGCCTAATTCAACTGTGTTTCACAGCCCTGTCTTACGTGACACAAACACTTAACCCATTCAGTTTTCTTCTCGAGTCATTGTTATGTTTTTGTCTGTCTGTTTGTTGATTAGTGGTGATTTCTCAAAAATATGGTGGAGGGGTGTGACATGATGACCCACACAAGAACCTTTATAATTGTGTTGCAAATCTGGATCAGGGTTTTTCCCCCACTTTCTTTAACATTGTGAGGTAAGATATATTTTAAAATTTTCATTGATTTCTCAGAAAAATTTGTAGTGGATATTGATGTTAAAATATCAGACATATTTAGGGGACTTCAATTTGGTGCAGATCAAAATCTGTAATAAGTTCATTCGAATGTGGTTCCATAAAGGGACATTTAGGGCTTGGCAGAGGTATGATCTCTTCTATGAGACATTTTAGTGTTGAAAAATGCAATCCAGATTAGATCATCAAAACAATATCACATCAGTTAAGACGATAAATCATTCCATGGCGGCTTGGATAGCTTCATTAAACGCTTCACTCTGGGATGTGAACTCATTTTCTTCACTGCTATTTGCACTGTACTTTTCTCTCGTTTTCTTTTTGCTTCTATAAATAAAAACTAGGTGTTTCTCTAAATGAGATGATGCGAGCTGTGTGGGCTGCGCTGGACAACCGGATGAGAACTATCTTTGGGCCACGTTGCTAATTAAACACGGCTTATTAGTTCCCCTCATCTCTCACAGAGTTGGTCATCACCTGCTGCTGTGGTTGTTCCTGCCCCCCCGAACCTTCCTCCTTCTCCGCCTCCTCTCTCTCTGCTTGATGCCTCCCTTTGTGTCACTTTGCCCACTCGACGACAGGGGGCTTTTTTAAAAATAGAGACGATCCACCCAGATTACAACGTTTTAATTACAGAGCTGGAGATGCGGTGGGGGTGCGGAGGGGCCCCTCTCCACTGACAGGGAGTGCTGGTGGGGGTGAGGAGGGGAGGAGAGTTGGAAGGCACAGTGAATGTAAACCGCGTGCTAATTAGTGTTGTCTGCCATGGAGCAGCTCTCGGGCTGCAACCGTCTATTATACAAGCATCGTTGGCAATGTCTCACTCCGAGTGCTCCTCCAACGCACACCTGTGGCCACAGCACGTTTTAAATATGAATGCTTTTTAAAAATGACCTGTGGGGAGACTGGGAGCCGTTTAATACAAGGATCCTGAATCACACTCAGGAAAGAACTGGAGCTCAATACTGTTTCCTGTCAACATCGGGAGAAGAAATAGAAATATGGATTTAGACGTGTGAAAGCTTTAGTTATATCTTCTATTAATACAAATGACGAGTTCTACGGTGTCAAACAGTTTGTTTGGTTTCTAATGATAATGTTCTGATGTGGTTAATTCTATAAAATCGATTTCTGATGATTTCTGATGATCATTTCCTCTGACAGGTTTACAGTGTGCTTATAAAGTATGCATTTTATTTTTCCTCATGGCCTTTACACTTTATATAAATTGAATGGACTTCTCCACTTCCTCCCACTATCCAGAAATGAAGACATCCCAGATATGAACGCTGCTATGTTGCGCATTTGTAGCCAGGGTCTGTGTAGTATAGCGACAGGAAATAGAGCGATAGAGCCAGGTCAACACACCGGCTCAACCAAGTCTCGGCTGCCAACCAACGCATTTCACTTCTTTTTTACAGCATCAAATAACTTACTACAACTAAACTTACAGGAAAAACACTTGAACAAACACCAGTGTGATAAGAACTACCTGTACTTTGACTTTTGAAGTTGGTCCGTGTCCAATCCATTAACATGGACGAAGCAGGGTATATGACCTGAATCGCAGCCAGCCACAGGGGCGGCGATCAAAATGATTATGGGGAGCTGGCATGTCTTCCATCGACTGTATATACACAGTCTAGAAGTTAAACAGACTGAAGACTTTTACCATGTGTACCTATATATGCATTTATTAACTCGTTCTTGTATACTTCACAACACACGTATATAAAACAACCACAATTTAGATCTTTTTGTAATTACAATGTCACGCTATGAACCTTATATTTACTGTTTAGTACTGATTAGTACTAAATAGTAAATAAGGAGTTAATCTGAACATCTGTGTTTATTTCCAGGCTGCTGATTAAGGCTGCAGTCTATATAATCACCTGTTGCAATAGTGCAGCCATTGGCCAGCACATACATATTTTATTATGTAACCGAGCCACTTTGCAAAATGTAAGCAGCACCTCCTCTTTGTGTGTGTTCACTTACCAAGATGGAACATTTTTATGTTTTGTCTTGAATGAACAGAATCTGCATATGATACCTAATAGATGCTGATAAACACAATGGGATATATATATATATTCCATTTGTTCCTTTTGACCGTGCCAACAGGTCACGCTCTCAGTGCCTCAGTGTTTTTTCACCTCTTCATCCATGTTTATCCTCATCCTCTTGGAGGGCATCTTTCAATGTCCTCAGTGATCTCACTGAAGTGGCCCTGCCTCCTCTCTGCATAGTCTAATCCTCTTCCTCTCTCTGGAGGAGCATAAAATATAAATATAAATTTAATCTAATTCAAATATAAAGGGCCCAAACGATAAAAAGCCATTCGTACAATTTAGATGATTGAAAACATCACAAGGATTATTTTATATAAAATTTCTGCCAATAGATCCCTTTCACCTGAATCGTACACACTGGACCTTCAATAAAGAGGAATGCACCAAAGATGAATAAAGGTTACAAATTAAATCTTTGGCAAAATTAAATATATATATATATATTTCAACCTTCTCTCTGTGCACTGCATGGCTCAGTCTTGCTTACTTTCCAGTATGGGCTCGACAAGCAGAACAGAAGGTGAACTGTCACACTCTGGACACACTGGCAGCGTGGGTCAGAGAGCTCCGGGTGCTTTTCAGTCCCCAAAAATAAGTTTTGTGTCATCGATCCTTGACGAGTGTTACGAAAGAGTTTCTTGCCTGTTGCAAACTGCGCAGTATGTGTGTGTGTGTGTGTGTGAGAGAGAGAGACAGAGAGAGAGAGGGTATAGATTGGTTATCTAGCTCATTTGGGGCTGTTGAAGAATGCTTATGTAGCTCATTAGGGTTGCTTTTCTTTTGGGAAGGGGGGGCAGAACGCTTCTAACAGCGCCCCTGTCTATATCAAGTCCTTGAGGATCGCAGGGGAGCCAAACCCAGCTGGCCCAGGGAAAAGCGAGGCTACACCCTGGACAAGTCGCCAGGACAAGACACAAAGACCAAAAAATGTATTTATTCATTAGTCTCCAATTAAACTCACACCTAATTTGCATGTCTTTGGACTGTAGGAGGATCGGCGTGGCCCGGAGAGAGCCCACGTAGACACGTGGGGAGATCATGCAAACGCCACACAGAAGGACCCCCGGCCTGAGCTGGGATTGAAACCAGGAACCGTTACACCCCTTGATTCCATCAAATTCTCAAAAGTTTTTGGATCCATAAACTGAGGAGCACCAGAGGAGCATTACTCCTCACACACTTGTAGCAGTCCCAGCTTTTTGTTTTTTGACTGAATGATTAATACATCTTTGATTTTTTTTTAAAGCCTCTGTTCGATTAGAAAAAACATAAGTGGTTCTTCTCTTTTTTACCCACGACTACTTGAATAGCTCTGAGAACATTGAGGGAACACGGACACATGTAATGAGTCATACATCAATAGAAATGTATTTTTCTTTACACTCTATGATGCTAGGTTGTTAAATGAAAATGATTTGTTTGATCTTATTCAGTCTTGTTCTGGAAGAAATATCTCATTAGCACAATAATTGTTTCTTTTTAATTGGTTGTTAATTAGCTGCTGACTCATATACTTGAGTGAATAAAGTCTCACCTCATTTGAAACTATTTATATCCACAACACCTGCCTGTGTGTTTATTTAAACTGTAGATGTATTTATTCAATACACGCACATCGATTCACTGTTGTAGAAGCAGTAAAACATACAGAAGTCCAAAGTGGGTGATTACTTTTTATAGTATCGTAGTTTTAGTTCTCTGAGTTACGAGCTTCTCGGCTGCGAAAGTGGTATTTATCACACAAACTGCGTTCTGTAGGTCAGTGTAGCGAGCACAGACGGAGAATGTGTGTGTTGTGTGGGTGTGTGTGTGTGTGTGTGCAGACTACCGCTTGTGTTTTGGCACCTTGGCAACCTGCTATTGTGCGCACTTCTGCAATCAGGATATAATTACTTACCGAGTATCAGCTGAAGCTCTCACGTATGGCGTGGACAGAAGATATTTATCCACACCTTCAGCCCTGTGATCCAAACACTTTTCAGTTATTTCCTGTAACGTGTGCGATGTTCTAATTCTCTGACTGTGGCACGTTCTTCCCAAACTCTTTATCTTGCCGACGATTAATCCACCGCTCTTTGTGCAGCTCAAACACAAAAGCTATTCTCGAGTGTTACACCATCACACTTTAATCTCCGCTATTAGAAGGAGTGATGGCTTTAATATGGTTTGCATCATTAGCACCAAGAAGGAGGTTAGGTTCATGTCTGTGATTTTGTCTGTGTGTTATCAGGATTTCATAAAAAAAACTACAGGTCAGGGTACCACAACATTTGGTGATGATCCGGATTTGCAGATCCAGGATGTTTTCCACTCTCTGTAACATTGTTGTTCAACATTTTCTGTTATTTATCAGAAAACCATTCTCTTTAGGGGGAAGAAATCATATTTAGGGGACTTTTTTAATCTACCTAATTTAAATGTGGTTTAATAATGGAACTGTTATGCTCTCTCTTAGAGCCCCTCTAGTTCTCTGATTGTGTCCCCCATTCCCGTTGAGTAGAGCTTCACCTCCTGTAAAGGTAGATGCTACATTCTATTCTCAGTCCCTGTGCCTCGAGGCATATAGTGTCTAATTATGGTCCCATCTCTCCCAGTGTCCTCAGCAAGCCCACCACCTTCTTGCATCAGCTCCCGGTGACCATGATGCCTCCTGGCTGCGCTCCATCCATTAGGCCTGCCGCTCACGTCAAGGAAGGTATGGCAGACTGTCACCACACACAAACTACATCTCAAGAATTTTTTCCCCACTCACAGCTGTTCGCGTCTGCCTGTCACATTACCAGCTCGCTAGGAAGCACTCAGATATATTATTTATGGCTTACTCTGGAGCTTGGACATGCGTTTGTGAGTTGATTAATGCCGTGTGCTGCAGCGGGTTTGAGTCAGACCTGTTTATTGCTTCCAAAGTCATCATTCACTTACTTAGAATGAGGTGTAGTGAGTCTGAGTTCAGAGATTCAAAGCAACCTCTATTTGTGACGAGCAACCATTAACTTCAGCTACATGTACATCGTGTTCTCAAAGTGTCAAAAAAATGTTACCGTCCGCCTGGATTTTAGGAATCAGTTATAATGACTGCCTGAGCCCAGCGATGGTGTCACAATCCAGTGCTATAACTCAAACTGAATCTTCTCTCTCTTGTGGTTTTTGCACATGCTCTCGGCTGCCTGAAGCAACTTTACATTTGAGTTGCAAATTTCTGACAAAGTTAAACCCATGCCATGACACCAAGATTTGGTAATTTGATGATTGCATAAGTTACTGTGACTGGAAAAAGGTGAATGCTGTTTTAACAATTTTCTCCCAGATGCTTTATCACGAAATCCAAATATATAGTCACTAGCACATTGTTACCTCTGCCAAGGAGATCAGGTTTTCTTTGCTTGCCTGTCTGTTAGTCAGCAGAATTGGACGGATTTCCAAGAAACTCTGTGGAAGGATGTCGTGCATTTTTTAACATTTTCGCTATTTTCGTCGAATAATTCATAGATCTTGATAAGCATGTTTTTGAGTGTATGCAATTTGATGCAGATCCACATAAAATTTACTGGCAGTGTTAAAGTACATGGGCTGACACGTGTGAAATTGTTTATCTCTTAAAATTCTGGGTTTATTATTATGGGGCTGTCACTGTGAACAGGTGCTGAACAACAACAACACAATCACTAAAACATTTTTAAGTCAGGCAAGGAAACTTTGCAATTGCACATTACCTAAATTTTTCATTCATGCTATATTTAAGATATGTTGTGCATATGACCGATAAGGCTAATCCGGCCCAACCAGCCATCACATGTTTCACTGAGTCACATGCTCTTCACATAAATAGTTCACAGACATTATCGCTATATCATTCATCAGACTTACTTCACCTCTGCAAGATGGTGAAATATCAGAAAGTTTGCCAAATTACTTATTGTTGCATCACCCAGCTGACAAACAACTTGCTCCCAGAGATGTCGTTCATGTCGACTGGAAAGCATTTAATGCATTTTCAGGGTGACGAATATAAAGTCATGTATTAAATAAGCTGTAAAATGACAGTGGGATTTAATAGACTCTCATCAGGAGGCATATTTACAGGATATTGCTGGGAAGGAGTTTAATAGTTTAGCCAGATGAGACATTGCCAAATGAGGCGAAAAAACCTGAGTGACAAGGAGATGCGAAAATGAATCTTGGCACCTCATTCACCCCCTCATTTCCACACAATGCAAGTTAATCACCTCGTCACCCAGCGGGGAAGAAGACTGAATAGGGGGCTGATGGAGGAGCTAAGACAATTAGGAGGATATTGCTGTGTTTGATTTTCTCACAGACAGAGCTTGTGGAGCTGATGATGATCCAGAACGCCCGGATGCACCAGGTCATCATGAACAATACGTCCATGTCGGCTCTCAGGTCGTGGGGATACGCCGACCTGAGAGCCGGGCCCTGAGGTGGGTGGATACCTAACAAGGGTCAGGGTCAGTTTGGTTAATAAATGTCCTGAATTTTGATTAGAATATGTTTGGAATTTTACTTCGGATAAAAGAAGTAAAACAAAAGATAAAAGTTGTCATGGTGTTAAAGTAAAAAAACAAGTTTGAGTGTAATATCCCTTTTGAAATAATGAAGTTGCTGCTCACAAGAGGATCATCAGGCAGATTTTTGCTCTTATTCGCACCTTTTTGACATTCATAGGGGGGTTCCAGACTGGAGGCCTGTTGGTGCTGATTGTCTTCCCAGATAATCCTGATGAAAAAATAATCATTATTTTACTGATCGAGTCGGAGGCTTCACGATCTCCAATCACAAATATCAAACATTTTTACAATAATCAGCTCTGACAGAAACCAATGAGAGTGAGCAGAGAGTGTCACTGAATGGATGTTGTGTAGTTTTACAGCAGCGACTAAAATGTTTAAGCCAGAAGAAGCATTTCATATACTTACCGGCTCCACTGTGTGAACCAGATTGAATCTGTGGATTCTCCCATAAAAATCATCCAGATAATAGATTTAATTTAGTTTTATTTACAATTATTCTGTCAATTTCTGAAGGAGTGAGAGGACTTTATTTAAGCGAAGCTGTGAGAAATGTTGTTGGTTGCATCGTTGTATTATTGTAAAGCTTATGTCGAACTTATTGATATATGTTTTGACAATGTTTGTCAATTGAGCCTCTGGGATCGTTGTTAGCAGTTCTGCTTTTATGTACTTATCGATGTGATGACTGTTATTCTTGCCGTACTTGAAGCTACAACTTAAGTAAGGAAGCATATGCCTCCATAAAACTTTCAATATACCACATCCACTGTCAGCACAGTTCACCTGAAAATGTTTTAAAGAGATATTTAGGTACATTCATGGAGGCAAAGGAGGGGATGCTTCACTGCTACTGGGCTGAAGAACTTGAACGACCTGTTCTCACCTTTTTGGGTAAAGAACACGCAGCCCCAAAAAATCTGTGCAACTAAGTTCTTTTCTCACAAAGTATAAGACCTGAATTCAGAGAAGGTCTTTGTGTTCCTTTACTGCAAAATGGATTTCAACTTTATTAAATCACTACAGTAGTAATATTTGTGAATGTGGTGTTATCAGGCCGACAGTTCATCCTCCTACTCCTCCACCGGTGGGACTGTTGGAGTCAACGTGTAAACGCACGGCAACATGCACACAACAGCTAAGTAATGTGGTGACTATCGTGACAACAGCAGGGGCTGAAGAGATTACAGTACATTACATGTTATTTTAGCTGACGCTTTTGTCCAAAGCAACTTACATTTTTATTACACTCAACATTTATGAGGGGCCATTTAGGGGTTCAGTATCTTGCCAAGGACACTTCGGCATGCAGATGGGGTAGAGTTGGGATTGAACCGGCAACCTTCTTGTTGGAGAACACCCACTCTACCCCCTAGGCCACACCGCCCACTCTGATTACTTCTTCAGATTCTCCAAGACTGTATAATATTTAATTTTTCTGTATCTTTTCATAGAAATACTATCTGCTGAGGCAGAAGCAGAGACGAGGAGAGCGTGATTGTTCATCCGATCATCCAAAAGGTTTATAATGAGCATTTTGGAAGAATAAATAACACTAATGCTGATTAAAATTAGATGTCTTTAAAGGCTCAGTGTGTAGAATTTAGTGACATCTAGTGGTGAAGGTATATGTTGCAGCTGAATACCTCTCGAATCACCTTCTCCTTTTAAACATGAAAGAGAACCTGTGGTAGCCTTGAGTTGTGATAAAAACTCAAAAAGGTTTAAATTGTCAAGTTTGGATGACTGTAAAGAAAAACATCGTGGCCTCCATAGAGAGGACATGTTCCAGATTTAAAATAGAAAGTAGTAAAATAGAAAGGGCTCATTCTAGGGTAAATAAAACAACATAGATAATTACACACTTGTGAAAACATCACTAGGATTATATTATATTCAATTTCTGCCAATAGATCCCTTTCACCTAAATCTTACACACTGAACCTTTAAGTAGATACAAAAAAAAAAAAAACAGTAAATATATGTTACTCACTATGCAGTTCCTGAATTATCCAGCAGGGAGCAGCAACAGATTTTAATTGGGATGGCAAATAGACCTCAAGCTATATAGTGGAGCACTCACAGTGACTCTGTATGCTACAGTGCTGATGTTGGCAGGCACATACCACTGTGAGCAACATAGCAAGCATATGACAACACATTAAGATCTATTTTTGTGTAACCTTATCATTAAATGCACTGCGACAGATACTTCAAATAATAAGAGGCGTCTCACCACTCGATCCCTGCAGGTGATGGCAGAAGAAAACTTGTAATGCATGAATTAAATTGAATATTTTCAAGTTAGAAAAACAGTTGAGGATATTGTGTGTTTTTCTTGTGCCTAATGTACAATTTGCGACCTACTGTCATAAGCATTGCATTAACTTGCAGTTGCAGATTGTTGGGTGGGACTTTCCAAATGGGACAATACAGTACAGTGAGCGGGATGCAGCTGCGACAGCTGAGCCTCTGGAAAGAATTTCAATGTCATTTACGTCGATTTGTCTTTGACAACAGTCAACAGCTCAATACCCACATTCCCTTGGCCTCCACTGAAAATAGTTTCAGGGTTTGAAGTGTTGTTTGGAGTTTGCGAAGTGGATTATAACGTGACAGTGCGGGGCGACGGTCACATTGCTCCAGCAGCAGCGTGGGAGGGTAACTTCAGAGATAGGGAGAGAAGGCAGCACAGCCAAATCTCTGATAAAACACCAGGATTAAGAGTTCAAACGAGAAGAACGTGCCAGTGCGGCTGGCCCTCCTCTATCTCCGGGGCAATGCCAGTGTTTACCCAGCTATTAATATCAAACCAACACACGCTGCCGCTGAGAGGAGAGGCAGAGGCACAATAGGTCAGGGTGGGTTTAAGAGACAAACATGATTGTGAGGATGGACGAGAGACGAGCAGCTGATGGCAGAAGTAATAAGTGATCATTTAGGCTGGAGTAAATTGAGATTTAGAGAGTGCGATGATGTGAAGCTCTGCACACTGCTAATGGAACAGTGTGCCCTGTGTTGAAGACAAACACGGGGGACATGAAATCTAAATGAGGGATGGAAAGTGTTGATGAGAGGTTTGTGCAGCATGTGGAGGACGCTGTGACAGTATCCAAATTACAGGAGACAGATCCCCAGCTATCTATATCAGCATATCTGGCATTTTTTCCATCACTTTCCCACCTCAAAAGCAATATTTCTTACAATATTTTAATCAGTATCTTACGGCTTGCTAGTGTTTTCTAATTTAAGGCTGGTAGCTAAGAGTGAGTCGGCTTTTGACATCAGGATCCTAAGGCTCTGGAACTCATACCTGAGGAGATTAGAGATGCCAGGACTGAACCTGTTTTTAAATCATTGCTTAAAACATTATTTGATAGGAAAGCCTTTAATGCCTGATTTTGAGCTTTAAGGGATGTTGTTTGTTTTTAATATATGTTTTTCTTATTTTGTGTTATTTAATTCAAGTATTTTGCAAAGCACATTGTAGCCTTGTTTATGATTAGTATACAAATGATTTATAATTCTGATATATTGTATTGTAGCCTATCGAATCACATCGTATTTTATCGTATTATTTAATTCTTTATGTATTCTTAAACATTGTATCCTAATCGCATCGCATCGTATTGTATTTTATAGCAACATATTGTATAATATCATGTTGTAGGTCTATCCTATTGTATGATAGGCAACTATTTCGTATCGTTAGCTACCATATCATATTGTGTAATGTTGTAGGCAATCATATTGTATTTTATTGTATCGTATCGTATTGTAGACTATTGTATCGTGTTATATTGTAGCCCACCATATTGTTTTATTGTACTGTATCATATGGTATCATATCTCTTTGTTGATTCCCATTTTCCTGTGCCTACAACTCTCTATTTAAGGGACTCATCTTAGACAGAAAAAACAAAGTGTTGAGCAACTTAACCTTTATTTGTAAAAAAAAAACAAAAAACTAGGACAAACAATTCAACATCATCACACACATTTCAAATTCATTCACTACAGTGTCTGTTCCTATTGGATACGAAAGAGCTGCCACTCAGCTAACAAAGCAGATCAGTTAATACACAGTGAGGAGCAGGTTATTCATTTTGTACGTCCTCTTCATTAGAGGTGTCTCACTCGCTCACACACGTATGTACAGCCACAGTGTGTGTGATCTCTCAGACTGTCGAGAGTTTCCGGAGGCCTGACGGTGGCTCTCCGAGCCCTCGTCTCTCCGATTCTCTCTTCCTTTTTTCCAACCCTCTTTTTACAGTTTGTTACCTCCCTCTGCCTTTCCTATCTGTCACTTTCTGCATCGTTGACTTCACCTCATATTACGGGAATACTCCATTAGTCAGGTGACCACAAGAGCACTTTCATTTACCTTGTCAGAATATATGCACGTTTCAATACTAAAGAAAGTGCACGGTGCATGCAACAGTCGGGCCACAGTGATTCCAGTGAGAGGTCAGTGTGTGTGCCCAGCCGGCCAGCACGGGCACACAAAAGCCCCTGGCACAGCTGAGAACACACACCCGGACTCTCCCTCACAAAGCCAATACCTTCACACAACCATTCCTAATACCACTCACCACCAAATGCCATCATTGACAAAGCGTGACATTTATCTGGTGCTGTGCTCACCAAGAGACACAGACTGAGCTCAAACAAAATCTACAGTATGAAGGTTTTTTTTGATGAATGTCACTAGAGATAAATCTATATACATCTAGTCCTTCCTGACTCGCTCTGCTCAAAGACTATCCTCCTCCATTTGTCACACTTCTCCCTATCATCATCTCTTTCTCTGTGTTGTCCCTTGGGGTCTTTTCACCCTCTCTGAGTCTCCACGGACATGGAGCGACCCAGGGCTTTGGGCGCCTTGGAGAACTCCATGAGGGTGGGCTTGACTGGGGGCAGATCTCTTGTGATTTCGTCCACAGTCCTCTTGCCGGGACAGGCTCCGTCTGGTTTGGGGAGGGGCTGCAGGTCCTCCTCCGTGTGTGGGGCTCCGCGTCCCAGCCTGATGCCCAGCTCTGCCGGGACGAAAATGGGCAAGGGGAGGGTGTTTCTCTTGGGCAGCAGCTGGTGCTCCCTCACCCCTATTTCCACGGTGCCCACTCTGAAGACCCCCGAGGGGCAAATCTGTGTCAGGGATCGGGCCTGCCACTGCCGGGACAGAGTCTCCCTGCGAGATCTGTCATTCATGTCCATCGTCTGCCTGAAGGAATCAGAGAACAGTTGAAGTTAGACTCAATCAGACTAATTGCCTGCTCATATGAGAATAGTTAGACCTAGATTACAATCACACCAAATCAGAGGGACGTTTGGTTTTGTCTGAAACTCTCACCTTTCTTGAGGCTGAGTTTTTTGACTGATGCTGTTCCAGTCAGCGCTGTAGGTCTCTCTCTGAGCCTTGTTATCCTCCCGTACGCTGCAGGTCAGCTCGGCTCCCACCACCACACCATTACGCTTCTCCAGGATGGAAGTGATCGGCATCTTCTCTGTCTCAGATGTACCTTTCCCAGTAGGTCGTTGTTGATCAGTCCCAAGCTCTGGCCTCGTGTCTCAGAACAAGGATGCTTCAGCTGGCTGTATCTCCTGGCTCCCACTGCCTCTCTTTGTGTCGTCTGCCTTGGCTCGGGTCAGACGGCGGCTTTTATAAATGTTCCGCTGCTATTTCTGATCCGTGTGGTCACTCTACAATCAGCGTGCGCTGACATGCGACACCGAGTGCTCCGTGTCTCAATCCCTGTGAGCTGGAAGCCCCTCTCAGATGGGGTTAAAGGTAATTGGACTGGAAATCCCTTGATTCTCAGATTGTTCACCCAGTCACCTCCGTGATGACTCAGCCCAACATTTTCCACTTCAGCTGTGATCACAGAGTGTCGGAAGGGGGCGAGTGTCACAGAGACCCCCAGAGTATACAGGATTATAAACGAATGTGGACAGACACAGACAACAGGTTTGGTCTTTGGTCCGAGAGGAATCTTGATAAGGTCTCAGACTTGATGTATATGAGGCAGCTGGTAACACCTCGATAACTTAGAAAGCAAACAGTGATGCAGCTGCTCATACACAAATAAAGATATTTCAGGCCTTTGGATCGAATATGTAGGTTACGGATCAGGAATGTCACTCACTTGGAGGGGAAAATCTGGAAGGAGAACTTTATGTGCTGGCTTCACCACACCCTACTGACTTTTTATGCCTATTAAATGGTTCATTTTACGACAGCTGTGCTCTGTGACAACATCAAACCCCCTCATTAAATGCCAATACAGTGAGCCGCCTCACAGTAGCTGCGAGAACTCCGTCCCTGGTGATTCATTACCTCGGCGACAAGAGTGCCACGCAAGCCATAATCAACTCAGGTTACAGGCTGTGAAGCGCGCACACACACTCACACAAACATTCACCTCTGACAGTTGTCTGCTGGTGTGATGTTACAACCAGTCCCGGTGCCTGACTCATTCATCCACATCAGGTACTGATATCATCAGATCGCACATATCAGATGTACCAGAACCAGAAGCATGACAAGAGGGTTGATCGATCACACCGTCTTTAATAGTGTATGACATTGGCCTGTGTACTGCTGGTGAATAAATGCTGCAATCTGCTGAATCGGAGCCAAATTATAACAATAAATCATCATCTAAGTGTTTTTTTATAATCTCTGATTTAGTAAAACAGCTGTTTATACACCAGCCTTCACTGAACGGTGCCCAGAGGAGCGACTGATTATAAACAGAAACATTAATAACTACTTTTTTAGACTATTATGTGCGTACAGCTACATAATAGTGGGTTTGAAACCATTTATTAAAGTAGGAAATTAAATAACGTCCCTGTCCACTAGTTAGACTATGTCCTCTATATGTCACACAACAGTTAAGAGCTAATTTCCCTCTGCTTGTCAAGTGTGGCTGTATTTCAGCTTTCTTTCTGCAGTTTCTGGACATCGCATATGTGAACTAGAATATCAGAGAGAGAGCACCAAAGGCATCCCTGGGGTCATGTGTTCAGCTTTGTTGTGACACCATGGCAATCATAAATGCCATTTAAGAAACCTAGTAAGTGTCTAAGCAGGGTTCTTCACTGTTGAGATCACTTCTTTTTCGAATCAACATGACACAGAGCAATACAGTCTTAAAATAGTAGACAGGCCGGTGCCTTTAATTCTATTTTCTTTGTTGATAACTTATGAATTCACTTAGTACAACCGCAAGACGACATATGTCAAATTACTTTCACCTCTTTGCTGTTTTTTTGGGCCAGTTACTCTCTTCTAGTGAAGCCAAGTATGTGGACAGGTCATGGATCAGCCCTTTCACAGCCATCAACCCCCTCTCCTCTGCCACTCATCCCCCCACCTGCACCAAACCACCGCCCGGGCCCGGAAAAAGAACTTTGTGTTGCGTAACAACACTGCCGGGAAGTGACATTTAAGTAAGCTGTCATTGGGGAAGAGACATGGAGTGGGAGGAAGGGAAAGAGGGGCTATTGCAGGATAAAGCCCCTGGCCTGTCAGGAAATGGTAAATAAAGCTACAAAGATAAATATTTATATATAGTGAGAGTGTAAGTCAGTTTTAGTCTTGTTTTGTGACAGATGGGTGAATTTGGGAGGACAGAGAGGAGCCTCGTACACATGTCGACTGACACAAAGTGCTTGCTTAGCAGTTCAGTAGAAACTGAGGGAAGTTCACTTTCTATCGAGTCCTGTTTGGATTCTTGCACAATCCTTAGCGTGACTCTGGCGTTTTACTTCGGCTCCACAATGCGTCACTGGTACTGTGTCTGCTTGCAGTGTTAAACCACGTTGCTCAGCAGAGTGTCTCTCTTGCATAACAACAACAACATGGAGCTGACCACCAAACACCATAATCACTTTCCATCGTGGATCCCGTTCCAGTCCCGACGGGATGATCAGATGCAGGACAGGCTGCACCAGGCCAGGAATTGTGCCATGTCTGTGGATCAGCGTGTGAGCCAGCCATGGGTGCGCAGGCGGCCGGCCATGTGAGTGCATAGTAACAGACTGAAGAAGACCCTTGTTTTCCTCTTGAAAGGAATGCCACAGCCACAGTTCCTACACTGATTTTACTTCCATGCAGCAAACTCTACTTCATGCTTCGGACTTGTTACGAGCCACACAAAGTCGTCTGTTGTTCTTTTGTCATTTGTGTTGAGTTACCGGAAACTCACAGGGAGGACGACACACTAACATGCGACAATGTACACACATCAGGCTTTAGACTGCAACTTTATTTCATCATGAACTGGAAACTATAACACACACGCAAAGTGCGACCAGTTTAGAAATGTTTCACATTTTCAGCAACTTGCTGGAGGGAAACAAAAACTCCCTCACTTAACCTGAACGTCACACACATAGGTCACACACACACATTTTAAAAGTTCAACTTACGATACTTACTTCCATCTGCTGTTTCTCCAAGGTCAACTCTGCAGACTTTTACTAGTTAAAAATATTACTTATACCGAGCTATTTGTTTTTTTCTGTGTTGCTACCAATCATGTGATTGAATGAAATGACTGCTGATAATCATAGGACAAAATATAAAGAGGTTCTGCTCAAAGGAACATCGCTACCCTGAAGGTTCACAGCAGCTGAACAATAAACAGGCTGGGAACTTTTTGGTCGACAGAGGAAAAAAACACACACTCACAGTAAACATGTCTGTAACATTTACCTGGAAATCTGCTGAAACCCTTTTAGATTTTGACCAGAGAACACATAATAACACTTGAGCTGTGTAGTTGGGGGAGAAACGAGAGAAATCTTCAGCCTAAAACTTCCAAAGAGCAGCAGCAACACTGTATGAGGCACTTGAAGAAAGGAGCTATGCAATTCATACAGGGTCTCAAGGGTTGTTGACTACTGCCCCCTGCCTTGTGTCTGTTATTATTGCAGCCAGTGGATCTTAGGATCTGTCACTTCCATCTCTATCGCTGTCGCTGCCGGCCGCCCCGTTCATGGCCTCCACCCTGGCCAGCAGCAGCGGCAGGTTTATGCCAAGGCCATTCACGTCCTCGTCCGAGCTATCCCTGGGCGGATAGAAGCGCTTTGCCTTTGCCAGGAATTCTTCGCCTATATCTAGATACAGGAAACGGTCCTGTGAAGGAGGAAACAAGGGAACCGTGAATA
Source organism: Limanda limanda (assembly GCF_963576545.1). Lineage (NCBI taxonomy): Eukaryota > Metazoa > Chordata > Actinopteri > Pleuronectiformes > Pleuronectidae > Limanda > Limanda limanda. The sequence goes on from NC_083652.1 coordinate 8,855,646, forward strand.
TCATTATTGTCCGAATATGTCGTCTTAAAGGAGTTTTCTACTGTATTGCTACTGTGATGCTATAAACCAAACCTTCAGTCCCCGACCCCTAAATTTAGTTGGTAAGGATCGATAAACCATATCCAGTCGAGAGGACTATTCTGCACTCTTAGCAGTTTCCTTTTTCCTCTTTCCTACCCCATTATATCCAAATCTCAGATTATTTTTTTACACAGGGGCACTACCCCCAGTTTGGGAAACTACAAAGTTAGATCTAATACTGAAATATATAATTTCAATCAGATGAACATTCTAGTGTGAAACCAGAAGTTTGTTACTTACATTAAACTTTGCTGGCAATTATTTTGTATTTAAATATTAAGGGTAATTGTGAATTTCTCCTAACTTTTTCCAAAAGTATAACATGAAGCAACATTTGCAAATATTTAAAATAAAGAATAAGAGCTTCAAAAATTACTTTGATGACATTCTGACTTGTGATATAGTGAGTTTGTGGAGGGCATATAACTGAAGGATAATGGGCAGAATTAACCAGTTCAAGAGTAATGCCAAACTGGAGATCTCAGAATAAAACATTGAAGACAGTATTCATCTCTGATAATTAGTGAGGACACTTAAAATATTAATATTCCCTAAAGGTGTTTGGCTAAGACTTCAATAACCACTTATGGCTGCAGAGGTCGCTGTTCCTCAACAGAAGTTGACAGTGTTGCTTTTAGTAAACGGTGGGTTTCTTTAACATGAGTGGTGTAACCCACAAACACCCAAGGGTGCTTTTTTACCATATATGCATATAAACACTCATGTGTGAAATGCAAATGTTATGGAAAGACATGCATGAAATGTAAATGTGGTTCCTTCTCTTACCAGGATGAAGAGATATCTCTCTGGGGGCGGGCCTTTGGTGTCGAAGAGGGCCGTCTCGGTGTGGAGCGAGTGGAGGAGGGCCCGTGCTGCCGGAGCATTGCGCATGCGGTCACTCGACGCGCCGGCGGACACCGTCAGCAGCGAGTCTGCCTCCGCCGTGAAACCTAGGTCAAAAGATGCCATCCATTTTTATTTTGGGGGACTCTGCCTGTAGGTGGCGCTGTAGCTCAGCGATCACATGTCCAATCTTACCTAGATTCTCCAGAATTGTCCTCCACTTGTCTCTGACCTCTCGCCGGGTGTCTCTCATGGCCTCGATGTCGCAGCTCAGACGACGATAGCCCTACACAATTAAAGGACAAAGGTTTTAAAAAAAACACATTACTGGATTCTTATGTCATCACTAGTCCACTTCCTTGTCGTTTCATAAGTGGAGCATTGTTCCCCTAGCTCACATGTAGGCCTAAGATGATTCATCATAAAAATGTTTCTGTCTTTGGACTTAGTGTGAACAAATTTAGCCTGTGTGTTCCAGCACACAGCATCGCCCGAGGTTGTTTTCCACTGCTGTGTTTCTTCCCCCCCCCGCCCTGAGGTTAATGAGTGTGAATAAAGCCTTTACAGACTCTGGTCCAGAAAGGCCTCCCTCACGTACCGTGGATCCCATGCGGGTCTTGGTCCTGGCCTGCAGCAGGCTGTAGAGGACCCGGTCGTCGTCCCTCTCCGAGTGGCTGGGGTCTCCTGGCTCACTCCACAGGTTGGTCTCCTCATCACGACGCTTCTGGACCTCACGGTTAAAATACTCCAGTGGGTCCTGACTGTGTGAGAGCGAACGCACAAACTTACAGGTATTACACACATAGAATGAAATGAGAGAGACACACACACACACACACACACACACAAACCAGGAGGCAACCTTCTATAAATGAAGGTGAAATGAAAACAATGACAAAACAACTGCAAACAAGTAATACAAGTCCTATACTGGTCTGTCTTATGGCTCTTACGGTACTAATGGCTGCTTCTCATCATCATCATCTTCATCGCCGGCACTACAGCAGCAGCAGCAGAACCTCCTAAAGGCAGCTCCCATCTGAACAGAGTAAGTGAGTAGCAGGTGTTCACAGTGTCAGATAATCCAGAGGGAAGTTGTTTCACAAGGGAGTTTCCCGTGTGGAGTCTGCTGGCGTCCCTGAAGACGATCTGAAGAAACGCTGCTCTGAAGAGATTCCGTAGAAAGGGGATCGTAGTCACAGCCTGGATGATGAAAAAAGAAAATATGTTATGTCATCCGCTGGAGTTAATCTTATGAAATCACAGAAGACAAAATATCAGAAAGAACAAACCGGTAAAAATCAAAAAGTTACAAAAGGTCAGTGATCCCAAAAACTCTACCTAATTTTCAGTTTCCCATTTTTCAGCGATCCCGCCGGCGTTCGTCCTCCAGATCATCGGCCAGAGCCTGTCCGGGTCGTGACGCTCAGGCAGATGGCAGCCCACGGACTGGTGCTTCTCCTCAGCCTTACATGGAGGACAATGAGAGCAGTGAGGCGCTCACTCTCTCATCGATTCAAAAACATATTCACACACCAATAGCCTCAGAAGACAGTCACAGCACAATCATGTGAGCGGCTGCATCTCTTCTGCTTAGCATTGTGTTTTGCCCCGAGGGCGATACATCTCCTCTTCAATAGGCCCAATGACATCCTCTGTGTTTAATCTACCATGGCTGTATTGATTCAAGGATTATTTAATTTCATTGTATGTGGTAACCGAGATAAACCGTGAATCCATTTATGAGTGGTTGAAAAAGAGTCGTTTTATGTTGCTCTTGGCGAGTCTGAACATTAAAGACGCTTGCCCTCTGTGGTTAACTTCATTTTAAAAGGTCAGAGAGAAAAACGCTGGTTTCTGGTGAAGGAATCTGAGCGAACATTGGATCCAGACGTGAAGGGTTGTGGCCATTTTGCAAAGGTAAGTCATGCATGTGACATAGGCTCAAGTCACAGGGTCCAATTGTTTTATGACACAAACAACGTGTGTGTGTGTGTGTGTGTGTGTGTGTGTGTGTGAGGGGTGGGGGGGGGCGTTGAAACTAGAATTAGGGCTTTGTGGTTGTGGGCTGCCGCCAACCAGTCAAGCTGCAGGATATATGGTTGATCTATTCTGTTGCTGAGTCATAGTGTTGAGCAATGGCCAGGAAAGCCTTTACCCACCTCCTCTTTATAAATTTAATGGAAATTTATTTGGTCATACTTGTTTATATTATAATTATAGTTTCACCAGTTTATGGTTGAACTGTAAAATATCAAGCTTCAATTACATTTGTGTGGATAAGAGTTTGATGAGGACATCTTAGGAATCACCTTAAAAATGTTTTAAATGTCTATGTCTAATTATTACTACATCCACCCCCCTCTCGCCAACATGGAGGTGTAAAATTATATATCATCTATACATAACCGATCTGATGTTTGTAGCATTCACAGGAGGAAATCAATGCAGAGAGATGTTTTTAAATGATTCACAGGTTATACGTGTAAGTTAAAGGAGGCAGAACTTAATCATGACTTCGTATATTTTATTAAACATCAGACACTGGTTAAGACTCAATAAAAACTGTTGGACTGTTGGTTTAAATTAACATGTTGGATGAATGATCTATGATAAATTACATTCAAAAACTATTAAAAAGAAAGACACAAACTTAAGCACTGTAAGCACGTTTCATGTGAATATGGCAAACATGGACATGACAGGGTAAAGCAATAGAAAAAGTCGGAGGTGAGGGGAGAGTGATAAAAAGGCACCAGAACGCTGATATCGTTAAAGCATTTCATTTAACATTCCTTCACTATGATAAACAGCTAAAACTGAAAAATCTCAATTACCACATGTTTTGGACAAGGACTCTCCTCAGATGGTTGACAGCTTGCGAGAGAGAACAAAAGTTTCCTGCCTTGTCTGCTAACTCTGGTTCAACTCCGCAGTGAATTGGACCTATGACCAGGTTTTGTGAAATTATAAAAAGATTTTCTGAGGTCCATCATAACACTGAGATACAGATGTTTGAAGCAAAACTACAATGCAATAATCATAATGTAAGAAGTGATAGAAAAACCTCAATCATCTCATCTGAGTGCCTGAGGGGAGACCAGTACTAATGTCAGCAGATTCAGAAGTGTTGATGCCATGAATGAGCTCAGCTTCTTTTACCACAAGGCCACTTGAGGTTATTGGGACAAAAGTACAGCTGCAGAGCGTGTACAGCATCACGATGTGTGAGCATCATCATCTAGTACTAATCAAGCTCGATAATGCATTTGCATCACATACTAACAGCCTCCTGGTTTGACTCCAAATGACAAAGTGCATCACAAAAGTAGTATTGAGAAACCTTCAGTAATAGTCGATTATATTTAAGATGATTAGAAAACAAGTCTTTGCACAAGAGAGGGAGCTGTCAAACTTAAGCTGCTTTCTGACATTTTCCAGAAATCTTCTGGAGGCCCTGTATGTGAGAAGGTGAATATCTGAGCCAGTTGTGGCCGACATTTCAACAACTTTTCCTAAAAGTCACCAAGCAAAATGTCAGAGCGAGCCCGTGTGACAATACATGTCGAGCGATAGGGCGTATTGAAGATGTTAATACGCCACGAATGAAATACTGAACTAAAGCAATTTAGAACAGAAAAATAGCCCAAATATCTCAGCATTAAAACATACACAGAGGATGCAATTAAACAAGAGTTGAGAGCTGTAAGTGATATGGTGTCAATGTGCTGTAAACAAAAACACGCAATTTCCACAGCGGAATATACACATCATGTCCTGCCAGCTGCTTGCTCTACCCGAGCGCCCCCCCCCCTCCCCTCCCCTCGCCTGAACGCTCCAGAGTTTTCTGTCTTTGGGAAAGCGTCTGACAGTCTCCTGCTGCATTCTTCATATGTAAAAGGCAAACTCTGGAAAACGTCCCGACCCTAGAGGCTTTCACTGGGTAGGTAAGTGGCGTCTTCTTCTAGTGGTGCTGCTTTTACCGTCTATCACAGTGTTGTTAAGGAGCATTAACCATGGAAAACCGCTTTTACTCCTTCAAATGACATGTCCCTTGCAGGTGTGTGTGTTCGTTTTAGGACTGGTGCACCAGAGGAACATTTATAACATTGTATTGAAATCACACAAAAAGGCAGCAAATCAATGGCCAACAGTGTGCGCAGTAGGATAAGGCTCAGTCAAGCCAGTGCATCGGTTTCATTTTGAAATACGTCAGACGGTGAGAATCACCCCCCCATCTTCATCCAGGTCTTCTTGAGTGAGTGATGCTTTCAGAACACGGCTCTCTTCGTACAGCGAGGGGCCAAAGAACATCAGGTCTTCTCAAAAATATGTACGTGGTCACACTAGAAAAAATACAACATTGTTGACCTTCAATAAAGAAGAACATCGTCTTTGAAATCCAAATTACTCCTCTTCTCATGTGACTGAAATGTGGTGAATGCGTGGTCACATGGCTCACATCTCCTATGCTTCCAGCTGCAGTCTTTTCCGTCACTATGGCACATCCCTTCAGCCCGAATGCGTCACGAGAGCACTGCTGTGCCCATTGTACGTGTTCCGCTGGTTTTGATATACGTATACAAAAGGCCCAGTAGTGATACCTCCCGACCGGCTGTGGCACAGTCCGGTGTCTCTCCTGTTTTAAGTGTGTTGGTGGGAGCGGAGAGACGGCCGCAGGTCAGCGATACGTTGCCGTAAATGGGACATAAATTCAAACATGGTGGCGGCCAAACTCTGGTGGATGAGGTAGCGAGGCAGACGACCCTGGTGAGACACAACAAGCCAGAGAAAGTCAGTTTCAACAGTTCTCCCCACTCACATCACATTCATGAATGCATTCGGTTTATTTCCTGAATCTTACATTTTTCTTTGGCTTCTTGTTTTGTGGAATTTATGTACTTATAATCTAGTATAAGCAGTTTTATGATTAAGTTTTTTTCTGCATCCACTTTTTGCAGCTACACATCGAATTTTCTTAAAAACAGACAAATCCAATTTTACTTCGACGACTCGCTCTCGACATAAACATGAAAAACATGCTACAGTTTTTGCAGCGTGCACATTTTCACCTTCAGCTCCGTGTTGAGGACCCAGATGAAGGTGCAGACCGACGGGTTACTGCTGGATTTGAGGACCACAAATCCTCCTGGACCGTTCTCCCCCCTGAGGCCAGCAATAAGAGGACAAGAGACGTTAAATAAATAATAACCAAAGGCAACTGGAGTTTTATTAAATGGATTAGATTCTGATCTACTGCATCGGTGGTGACAAGTTGCCTGGACGGAGGCATGTTCTGACCTGACGTAGCGACCACATGGGGGCTTGGCGTCGTGGTCAGTTGCCATACCAGCAGACAGGTAGCAGTCTCGTTTGCGTTCCACCCGTCGAACGTTAACAAAGTCCCTAAAGGAAGAAGAATCAGTCAGTGGACACAAGGGACGTATTGAAGCCTGCTGTGTGCTGAGCTGACATACCTGGCAGACACAACTCCCCCCGCTGCTCCAGCAGAGACGTCGTATGATATCAGTGTGTTGTCGTCAACCCTCTGGAGGATCTGAGGAGAAGGAAGGAAGGAAGAGGTGTTAAAAACGATGATGAAAAATACTCAAATAGACACAAAGACAATTTAAAAACAGGTCACCTGGCAGGCGGAAACCGTTTTGTTCCACTGGACCATCTTCTCTGGCTGCAGAATCACCTCCTGATACACCAGCTCAGCAGGACACTGCATGAAAGCCTGAACAATGACAACAAAACACATCAAAATAAAGCATGTCAACATCAATAGGGAAATGTAGGTGACGCTTTAAAAAAGAAATGAAAATAGTGTGAGAATCCTGGGATAAGAAACTACAATTGATAACATCCATCTTGATATTCGGTTGGATTTCCTCCAGCCAAGATTTTCAGTATTTCTGTCCGAACTCAAATAAATCCAGCCACTGACGCTGGTTTTCTGGCACAGTATCCTCTTTGTTGATCCCCAGAGGATGAGGTTATCACTATGGATTTCTAAAATCTAATTTTGTCCTGGGAAAGCCATTTTTAAACCACATGTCATGTGTGTTCATGATCATTATCCTGGTGGAAATCATATTGTCCCAAGACAAACTGCACTCGTGGACCACTACTTGATCAGATGAACTCAGGGACAGAGAAACGGAAAACCACCAGAGCCCAGTTCAAACAGAATGTATGCATTTTGCAGAACGTCTCAAGCAGCCACACGGCCCGCGTGAGCAACGCATGCTTTTCTAGAGTCTGAGTCTTGGCCAAAGTAAAAAATGTCTGTCTCATAGTCTATCAGTTGAATATATCACATAAATATAAACCTACCAAATAGATTACACAAATATTTATTATAGTATCAATAAATATATACAAAATAAATATTTCCAAAAGTTACTGTCCCTGTTTCAAAGTCGGAGCACTCAAGCGTTTCTGTTGTTTTAAAAAGATTTTTGTGTGTGAAATAATTGCAGGACTGGAAAGATCCACGGTTTCATGATGTTAAGTCGTGGTATTCAGTTGGGAACATAAGCTACTTTAATTCAAGGAAATAATAGTCACAACAGGAACCTCATTTAACAGCTCTGCACTGCAGCAGACACGCTCCCTGTGAACTACAGGCGCACGCGAGACGCAGCAGATCAGCGACGCAGCCGTCACGCGCTGTGCACACACTCAGTGTGGCCGAGGCATTAGAGTCTCACATTCTTGACTTTAAATACTGCAACTTCAAGCGTCACTACATTGCTCTTGCATTAATGAATGTGGCTATATTATTGGTTAGTCAGTTGAGTGACCCTGTGGTCACTCATAAGAAATCACCATGGATGCTGATTGATTGTTTAGATGTTCACAAACAAAGGCGATTTATTACATACAATCGTCTGTAATCGTCTATTTCCCAAAAACTTAGACAAAATAAATCATAAAATCAATTTCAAGGCAACTACCGCACGCGTCTAAACAATCAGCAACCGTGGTGGCTTCTTTTTATTGGCAACGGGGTCACTACAGTAAGTCAAAAACTAGTAAGTAAAGCACCTGATTATAATAACCTCTGCCCTGATTGACAGCAACACTACACCCCCAAGTGGTGGGAGGTTGAACAGAACAAAACGGTACAAAAATGGCTCTTACAGTCAGATGTATGAAGACAAGCTGTATCAGTACATATAAACTAACAGAAAGCTTAAAAATAGTGGTGTCATATTTAAAAGGTACTATTTTGTTCATGTAACACACACATACATGACCATCCAGCTGACATGATACAAAATTCTTCTGTTGGTTTCATCTGTGCGAAAACAAAGTCAGTAAATTAGACTTCCAGCAAATAAATTAATCATAATTTCAAATTTTTCGAGAACTGGTGATGCAAATGTTTGATAGGCAAAGAAATGCAGATAACAGGTTTGTTGGCCTTCATGGAAACACACTTTGCATTCTGGTAAGACTGAATGTAAATCTAGTTATTGTTTGCTTACAATTAAACTCCCCAGAGCACCTTTAAAAGTATGTGTTGCTCTAACTACTTACTATTATAGCACCTGTTGCAGAAACTTTTTTTAAATAACCCAAAAAGTGATTCTCTGATTTTCTGAGAACTTCTTTTCTGGAAGGGCTGTATGTGAGAACGCATTTGTTTGAGTCACTTGCTCCAGACGTTTTCCCGAACTATTTCTACCAGCCACCCCTAGAAAAATGTCCGGAAAATCACAGAGTGCATGCGCTTGTTGATGAAATTTCTCTGGATGAGTTTATACGTCATGTCAAGCATCAAACCGGAGCACTGACATCAAACAGCCTTTAGTTATGGAGCATCATTTAACATAGTGAATTCCTCTATGAGAAATTACACGTGCTAAATGAACTCCTTTGTAACGGGTTCCTCTGGTAAAATCGGATTTAACACCCATTTGTCTCGATGACTCCACCACTGTGCCCTCTGGAGGTTGACCATGTACATGCATGTCCAGGCCTGCACAGTGTACATTATTTAGTTCTGAGTGTTATAGAGGAATGTGACAGCAGATGTGAAGCCTGATCCGCTCATTAATGTGACAGTAGTAAAACAGAAAAACGTTATGGAGGCACAACAGATATTTATGACGTGTCTTAACATGATGAATATGCACAGCTCTGTGGGTGACCTCTGACTGCTGGAGGTTCTCATGGGACTCAGTTTCACATTGAAGACACGAAGAACTGCCGTACCTTGAGAATGAAAGTCTTTCCATGGAAGGGAATCTCCAGGGTGTAGACAGAGTCTCCCATGTCCTGACACGAGGAAAGACAGTTAGTATCGTAAGGCTTATGCTTTCGTTTCAAGGAGAATGAAGTCAAAGGACAACTCACTCCCTCAAAATACAGAACTATATCTTTGGTGAGGACTTTGGTGAGGACATTTTTGCATTTCTTTTAATTACCAAATTTAGAGGAACAACATTTCTGAGGGGAACAATGTTTTACAGTAAATTTGGGAATAGATCTGGTTGCTAACATATCTAGTTTGCCTGAAAAATAATATTAACAACTGCATATTTCTGCCATTTTCCACTCTTATTTGTGGATGTGGAAAAAAACTCATTAATGTTCGATACTGATTGATTCTAGATATTTGAGGTCTATACAGATTGAACACAGATTCTTGAGAATATAAAATCTAATGATATTATATAATAAATCTTAATTTGGATCCTGTAGATTTGTTATTTTAAGAACAGATAACAAAGATGCATGATAATCTGGAGAATTCACAGTAGTGAAAGCTTTCTGGTTGTCAAACTATATTAAACCAAGTCATTTTTAAAATTCTCAGACTTTCCACTTCCATGGTAATAAATATTAATGTTACTATGCTCTGTTGTCTCTATCCCCTTGGCTATTGGTGGCTTCTGCTCAATATTCCATCACTGTTCCTTTCACGCTACAGGATTCAAAAATAATACTGGAGACTCCCTACCAGTCAATTAAGATTACGTCTTAATCTGTTCAAACCAGCCATAAATCAGAAATTCCCCCAGAACAGTCTGTCTGCCCAACTATCCTCTAGTGTGAAGCCAGCATAGGAGATAAGAAACTGGACTTTACACCTCACAACCCCTGGTATTAACACCATATGTTAATGCTGGGTGTAAAAGAATGTGATTGGATCAGACCACATCTGGGGGTTGTTCAATCTTGCATTATGATTGGATATTGATCAGCTCATCAATGTAAAGACTGGCAAATGGGATTTCAATATTCAAAGAAGAGGGAAGACGTGCATCTTTTGGATGAATCAAATTAACGAAGCAAATACAAACACACATTGTTTTTTTCAAATTTCCATGCATCCTCCTGGGCTAGGATCTGTTCGACCACAGACAAGGCCTCACGACCCTGTCGGACGTACTCCTTCTCCTGCAAGGCGAGAGGTGGAGTAGAAAGAATGACCTTCATCATCATCAGGTAATGAAAAGCGAGCGTATAAAAGGTTCTCACAAGGACGCAGGTACCTGAGCGGTGACAGCTCTACGCCCAAGACCCTCCTCATCCAGATCCTCTTCGGAGCCTGCAGACGAGGAAAGGGGAAACACACAAGCCCGAATACAGCAGACTGTTTTTGAGGCTGATGCAAGAATAACTCGTATATAAGCTCAAGTCACCTGCGACAGATTCGGGTGGGGAGTAGAACTGTCCGTCTGAAACGGCAGAGGGGTAGATCATGGGAGCCCGTAGCCAGGCCGCGTTCACCGCTGCTAGGTAGGCTGAGATTTAAAAAAAAAAAAAAGAGAGGGAAAACAGTTAAATAGGAGAAATGGATTTTTTGCTGAGTTGTGTTCGAACTTGTCCAGCGTCTTGGCTCCCACCTCTTTCGTCATCTGCCTCCTGCGTGAGCACTTTGAAGTCAAGAAACCAGGTCTCCAGCCAGGCCACCACAAATGAGGTGATGGGCAAAACGTAGCCAAAGGCATTCTGGGACAGCAGCTGTGTAGAGACAGAAACTAAGTCATCCCGAGGCTGCACAGCATTAACAAAAGGAAGTACTATGATGACTTCCATAGCAGAACTCCAACGGGGAGTTGATTCTTTGTGTTAGTTCACTTGCAAATAAATAGTTCATGGAGCTATAAAACTATATTTCACAGAAAAGATGGAACACAATAGAACAACAGTTGTCCCGAGATCATAAGACAGAACATTACTGGCATAAAGCAGAAGTGAAAAAGTTGTCATTGCACCACACACACACACACACACACACAAGGGTAAACGTGTCACGTGTAAAAGTGTCACACTCACATTAGATACGATGACCTTTACGACGAGGAAGACGGTGGTCACTAAAGTGGTAATCTGTGGAGGAAAAAAAGACATGAATGTGAAGTGTGATTTATGTGAGGCGGTGAGAAAATGGGATTTTACAGTATTGCTTCTCTGTGCGTGACTAAGCTCACTTACCGCAATTACCCACCAGTGCTTTAACCGAAAGGCAGCGTAACCCACTTGTAGACACAGGAAACGAAAGATGGCGAGAAGCTGAGACAAGCAGGAAGAAAAAGAGGAGATAAAAAGGCTCACTCACATGATGCAGAAATGTTGACTTAAGCAACATTTTCTCCTCTTGTGTGTGTGAACTCAGACATGTGACCAAGCTTGTCATCTCATTCAGATATGACCCCTCGGGCTACATGATAATATAAGCATTTGTTCGCTACGACTGGTCATTCAGCGGTGAAAGCTTTGAGAATCTGATCAGCTCTACGTACACACAAATAAGTATCAATAACAATGCCAGTATTGTAAACTGAAGTCCAGTCATGTGTACACAGACGTGCACTGACCCACTTACAAAGATGTCGAAGAAGGAAGACCGGAAGTGATAGCGGATAACCTCGTCTCCTAAACTGGTCCAGATGTTGCTGGAGATCTGCCGAAGAACAGAGGGAGGAGAATCCAAATCAGAGTCAAACCAAGTCTTAACCACGGTGTCGACCAAAGTCTGGACTTACGTTCAACTCGATAATCCAGAGAAGCGATATGAAGAGCAGGTCGAACGTCACAAAGAGACAGAAGGTGCGGCGGACGTCGGAGATGACCTTGCGCTCAGCAGGTGGTACAAACAGGTACGGGGAGGGGATGGACATGGATGTGGAGTAGGAGGCGTTCAGGGAGGCGATGGCGGGGAGACTGGCCCCGAGCTCCCCGTACTCTCCACCCGGCATTCCTGCGGTGAGACAGGAAACTCCCCCTGCGACGAGAGACAGATAAAGTCGGCGGGAGGGGTTGGATATATTTAGCAACACTGTCCTTCTGTACAAACCGAAAAATGAGAACATGAAAAAAACACCTTAAATCATAATTCAGAACTACCTTCCTTCCACTGTGCTGTGCTACAGAGGAGCCTAGACAAAAGCAAACATGTCATATGTATCTTGACTGATAGCTTTTATGTTGTGAATATTAAGGCCTAATTTGTGATCATCAAAACATTTTCTAGATATAACATAAGAGCCAAAAAGATGGACTAAAGCTCAGATATAAGGGCAGTGATTATGCAATAATTCATGACTGTCATGGCTGTTCTTCCATTGATTTTGATGAACTTGCACTGCTCACACGCTTCTGCTTCTACTTCTCCCTGTGTGTGTGTGTGTGTGTGTACGCGTTTGTGCGTGCGTGTGTGTTTTCAAAAGTTAGAAACAGATAAGAGCAGCGAACACTTCTCTCGCTGCAGTCTCATGACTTCCACACCTCACCACAGGCAATTTCACCAGGCTCAATATCCAGAAATACACATAATTCTATTTTTTATTCTATTTTGATAATAATTCTGTAAAACTAATTTTCCAATCTTTACCACAACATAATTTTTGAATTCCAACATGACTTAGGTTTAGAATTTTTTTACTTTATCCAGATATTCTATGCTTTTATTGATTTACTAATATCTTCTTATACATGTCTGAGTTTGTACTCAGGGTTTCTGCAGGTTTAAACAAGAAGAATTTAATTTAATTCAAGACCTACATCAAGTATGAAAAATATGAAGGAACATCAAGATGTTACAAACTATGCCGCCAAAACATTTCTCTTAAAGAAGTGTTTAATGAACATTAACATAATAAAGACCTGCCTATTAGTTTTTGATACTTAGCACACAATAATTTTACATAATTAAGACTTGTTAAGGCTTAAAGATCAGTTGCTGATATATTAAACTGGCAGAAACCCTGTCATTTGATCACCCTACCATTTGTATATGATTCAAATCAAATGGACGGATGGGATCAATATCAGGGGGGTTTGAGTCCACAAAACACTTCTGGAGTCTCAGAGATAAATTTGTTAGAGCAGAATCCAATAAAATTGAAGTTAATGGTCCTCTTCTTCAGACGTTATAAAAAAACACACCATGCCTCCATACTGCTTGTGTCAAATCAAGGTCATTTACACCGTGTTTTTAGCTTAAAAGCCAACCAGAAGCGGCTAAGCTAGTGGACACAGCTACATGATGGTGTGTCTAGGTCCATGAATGCACCTTGTAGGAAGATATCGTTTAGGCCAAAAACTTGGTACAAATTACCTCGATTTCAGTCAAATATTAATGTCGGGGCTAGCGGACACATGGATGACACCACACGAGCAGTATGGAGACATGTTGTGTTTTTTTTTCTGTTTTCTGTCCTGTCTTATGACGTCTGAAGTCTAGGTCAACAGTTACTTCAATTGTATCAAATTCGGTTGCTACAAAGTTTTCCCCTGAGACTCCAGAAGTGTTTTATGGACTCAAACACTTCACCCACCCCTCCACCAGCATAGTGGGGAGTAGATATTGAGTGAACTTTGATTTTTCAGTGAACTTTCCCTTCAAGTGTTAACTTTTTTCCTTAATAATCAATGATACAGGCTGAATTTTAGGGTATGCTGACTCTGAGGCTAAAGGTAAATCTGACTGGCTACTGACTTGTATGGCAGCCCAATGGAATCCATCATTACCTCTATGTCTTTTTAAACTAAACACTTTCCCATTTTGGAACATAGGACAGGATGGAGAATATCCCTTGTACGGCGCTAATTCACAGAAACAACAGAAACACATCAGCAGCTTCACTCATTATGTCCAAGTAAAGTGACAGCGGCAGAAACTTTTCCAGTTAAATCAGATGAGCCCAGAAAGTCATCATCTCTTGACAGGCACACATAGACTTTGCCTCCTAACAGATCACAAACAATACTTCTACTCTGTTATACAGAATATCTTGTATCCTCTGAGCAAATAAATACATAGTAAATACACATCTGTGGCTGTCAAGGGGTTTGACCTACGATGCAGGATTTAACTACAAACACTGTTTTCATTCAGCCTGATAGAACTCTATAGTATATTGTAGTTGAAGGATTGTTGCTCTATCACTTCAGATTCCTGGCACAATAACAAGCCTGAGTGTTGTTGACCCAGTGAACCTCAACCAGTCGGTGTTTCTTCACAATAAACGTGATGGCATCATGGGACATCTCCAGGTTATTTATTTACCACGCAAAAAAAAAAACGTCATTCCCCGCGTGACATTCTAGAAACGTTTATAGTTCATGTTACAAACAGATAATCAAATATTGGTAAATGTAGTTTCAGACCCCCCCCCCCACACTCGTCTCCCTTCACTTCTTCTGGTAAACAAACTATGTGACGCTGCTCGCCTCCCAGCTAACGGGCTAACTCACGTCGGCTAATGGAGACACACACGGAAGATAAACAGGGAATATTCACCAGAGTCGCCGCCACACTCTTGTTTTTTTTTATCTCCTGTCAACAGACGCCGACGAGACGAAGCAGCAAAGGAAGAAGTGACCGGGCCAGAGCAGCTAGCTGCCTCGGTTAGCCTCCAGCGGCTAACTCATCTTCCCTTTCTGTGCAAGTTAGTTTCACTCGCTAACTGTGAGGTTCCCCCGTGAAGACAAGGGGATACAGACAGGGTTTTAGAAACTGACATTTGCTGGTAACGCTAGAAAATGCCGGTGAGAAGCAGGACGTGTGGTAAACTTGACTCTACGTTACGAAACATCTGATAAAAAGCTAAATTTCAGACATTAAAACTCACACGAGTTACCGGATCATCATCCTCGCTCAGCAAGTCTTCCGGGTCTGCGCTCTCAAAGACGAAGAGTCACAACAAGATGAATCACTGCCGCTCTTCAACAGGGCCAAAACCCCATCACCGCGCTCCCAGTGGCCACAGTGCGTAACTACATCCCCGTACGTTTTCATGTACGTGTGTGTATTGGGTGGAGGACGGAGAAAGAAAAGCGAAAACAGGAAATCATTTATTATTTTGAAAATGCGTGGGGTAGGATGCCAACTATAACAATTAAACATAAGAATTCAAATCAGTATGAAGATCACACAAAGTTAAGAATATAGGAAATCGAGGAGTTAAAAAAGTTACAGAGGAAAGATTTAAAACAAAAACATTGAAGAGCTTTTAAAATGACTAAAATAGTGACTAAAATAAGTGGCAGGATACTAACAACTGTTCGAATGAGTCGGGGTCCTAAAGGAAAAGGGTCTCGGTCCTCAGCTGTGGAATGTGGCCTTCACTGAAGACCTCGGGTTACGAACTGGCTAATCTGAAATTCAATAGGTGCAAGTTTAGAGCGGTCAACCAAAAGATCTTCAAATCAGTTCTAAACTTGACTGGGAACCGGTGTAGAGAAGCTGTAATCTGCTGTTTAAATGGTTTTGGTGAGTCAGTCTGGCTGCTGATCAGATTACACAATTTATTGCTGGAAAGTTTTGCAATAAATATTTACAAAGAAAAGCAGAAACATGATGGTGATGGGTTTATTTTTATGAGAATTTCGTCATCTGGCTCATGCACATAAAACGTACAAACCATGTCAGCCCTTAAAATAATCTTCAGCTCTCGAGACCACCGAACCCGACAAGAGCACAGGACCCTGTTCTCACCTCAAGGATTCATGTTCTACATGTGTAATTGTTCTGAGATACTGAAACCTTGAAAGAGAATAGTACACACTGAATATCTTTATTATACAGGATACAACTCTTAGCTGATCTCCAGATAGGACCCACACTGATGCGTATCACTACTGTCCCATGAATCTCATTTTCCCTTCTGTCCCCCTCGTTTTCTTTCCCTCATATTTCTTCTCTTCTGTCTGATAATCCCGTCATTCACTTTGCTGTCCAAACACATTCCAGACAGATTTGGGTTTCTGGGTGTCTGAGGGTGGAATGACAACAGTGCAGCCGAGGAGTTGGTCCTGTTCCCGTTCGTTTTGCTTTTTCTGTCACATTTTCCAGGACCTTTCGGGACATGTCTTGTGTGTAGTGAAGCAGCAGACACAACCTATTTAAGAAAAACTCTTTCAATCAGATAGAACGGGTAAGAGTCACACAGCCACAATGCTGAAACATTACCAGGGTTTCATTTAAGTAACTCGGGTTTGCAAAGTTCTTCACAATTCAAAACCAAATATCAATACCAATAAACAATAAATATGAGAAAAAAAATTCAATAAAAAGAAATCATGGTAAAAAAAAGGAAGTAACACACTTTCTTATAGCTGTCCTGGAATAAGGCCCAACAGTCTCCCTATGAAAACACATTTAAATTCCCTAGATTCAGATTTTTATTTGTACTTTCACAAAATTCAGCACACTTAAGTGTCAGTCCCCAAATCAAGATTCATTCATTACTCTCTGAGAAATTGTTTAAAATGTTAAAAAGACCCTATATATATATTAGATAAAGATAGTTTACAAATATTTAATGGATCTGCCCCCTGATGTTGATCTGGATCCATACCATCATTTAATGAATTGTTCCTTGGATAATCCATCCAAAATTTCAGAGAGAATCTTTGTGTAGCTTTCGCATAAACGTGTTTACAAACAATTGTAGATGATCACTTATTGAATTAGTAAATTATTGGTGTCCATGACAGCCCATCCTAAATTGTAATTACACCATCAGCACAGCAGATGGTGGATTTGTGTCTTTTATCACCAACACAACACAAAGCAACCTCAGTATGGATGATACTGCTGCAGGTCTCCCAGGTGCAGCTCCATGTTCAGACCAAAAGAGGCTATTGTGTGATGGCATGTTACATAACTGGATCCGAGGAGGAGAGGAGCGAGGAGTGGAGGGAGGTGCTGAGGGACGTGCCCATCTCCTCTCCCTCATTCGTGCCCCTCAACGGAATTATCAGGACACCTGCTCCGACGGAACAAAGCCTCTCTGTGATCCAGATTAATGGACAGTTTCACCTTTTACGTTGATGGTTGTCCCTGAAATCCCCTGTGAAGGTATCAGCTTATTACTGCCGCAGCTCCCGGCAGGTGGAGAGAATTAGGTGCAGTGAAAGAGAGAGGTTTGTTTGGAGTGGACTCTAACACTGATATTTGTTTGATTCGATTGTTTCATTTCCTGTTCCTCTTGTTTTTTAGCCATGCTTAATTCAGGATGCACACTCAGGTTAGGTATTTATAGTTTAAACTGACACTGTCACATGGTACAAGATGGGCCCCTTTCTGAGCAGATAGAACTACACACTTCTTCCCAATCTGTTTCTGGAGCTGGTTCAGTGTCTACACTGTATCTGTGTGTGTGTGTTTGTGTTTGTGTGGTCTGTACAACGCCCATGTCACATGTTTTGCACAGCATGTCCCCTGCACTTGCAGATAAAGTTATTATCAAACTCTGTGTTCTCTTTGTTCAACGATATAATGACGCGCTGGAACCAAAACGATACAAACACAGCGAAGCCCGATGAAAATAGCAGCAGGAGCACGTGGATCTCCAAATAGATGGGTCCCAGCCATATCTGTAAATACACAAAGCAGCAACACGAGTAGAGCAAGTGACATATTAGAGGTAATTGGAGGCACAAACAAACACAGACACAGTCCCAGGGGGATTCAAACCCACACACGTTTTGTAGAGTGGCTCTTACATAACAACACAAGATATTAACTATATGCATGAAGTTAATAAGTTAAAGTAGCATTGGAAACCAGCTTACCAGCTTACGCGATTTATTGTTCCTTTATTGTCCCTTTGTTGATATGACAAACAGTCCTGTGAACTTTTACAATCACGCATCAGAGTTTGTAGATTTGACAGTTGAAGACACAGAAAAACAAAAAAAACATGCAGTGTTCAATTAATGCAAGACAATTGATTAAATAAAGCCATACAACTAAAATAAGATGATTTAAAAGATGATGCTGAGGTAGCTTCTCTGAACGTATGCTTTTTATTTGCCATAATGCATTTTTGACGTTGATTTCTGTGTAAGTTTGTGCTTTAATCTATTCTTTGGGTTTAAGTCTGTTTTTTATGTGTCGGTGTCTGCTTGAAAAATTATAAAACTTTTATGTTTCCTTCGCGGTCCATCTTGAACAGGAAACAGACTCCGTACCTCAATTGGAATTTCATGGTAAGATAAAGGACAAATAAAAAGATTAAAAACCCATTTTCACAGCTAGCAGCATATCCAGATTTCCGGACGACCCACAGTTTCACATTTGACTCCAATCTGACCCCGACCGCTCTGGTAAAGCTAAAGATGATGAGCAGACGGGACATGTCGGCCCCCCAGGAGTAAATATTGTTAGATTTCCCAGAGAACCGAATTTGTTGTCTGAATTTTAAACAATCGCATTTGCCGACGCCCTAAATCTCATTTTCTGATGCTCTAATCCAGCGGCTATGTATATTCAGTATGGTCTTTCTTTTGTAACTCATCTTTCAGTGAAATAGAATTGACGATTCAAGTCTCTTGTGTTACTAATACACGTGCTAAAAATGTTTATAATTTTCTGTTCCAGCAACCTCTGAGGATCTTTCATGAACAAATGTGATTAAACCGCAGATTTATTTATTTCTTTTTATACATTTTTCCTTGTAGTTATCTGCATTTACTTTGCCCAGTAAATTCTCAAACTGAGCCTGAAAGACGCATTTTATTCTGCCAGAGAATTGTGATTATTTTTGGAGACTAAATGCCTCTTCCTCTCCGATCACAGCTGATCCTCCTGTTTCTGTTTACCATGCCAGCCTGCGTTTGACTATTTTAAAGTTTTCTCTAGTTTAATCTTGGCTCGTCCTCGAAGATTTGTTCATTGGGATTGTGGACCGAACTCTTTTGGTTTATTATAATAAGTTATACAAGGAAAGTTGAAATCGAAAATAGAAGAAACTTTAACATCCAAACCTGGAAATTTCAAACAGACGCCGGGCCTGGTCAGCACATGTCAATACAAGAGCGACATAGTTTGGAAATTCTGAGAAAATGCCAAGTGGCAGCACATACTGCCTCAAAGAGAAACGTAAGACCCGCAGGAAATGATGTTTGATGTCTGCTGAGCAGCTGAAATGTTGTGTAAGTGTTCTGCAGGACAACCTGACGTCAGTGTGAGATGTGGCAAAACAGAGCTCACCTTTTCACAACAACCTGACATGATGCTCAGAGGTGACGCAAGTCCGAAGCAGACATGACGGCCTCAGGGCCTGTGCCAGGGCGTCTGTGTGCGTTGTTATTGTTGTGTGTGTGTGTGTGTGTGTGTTTGTGTGTGTGTGTGTGTGTGTGTGTGTGTCCTGTGTTGTGATGCAGTTTCCTGTTTTGGTGGAGCTGGAGGCCATCAGTGAAGTGGAGGCAGCTGGCCACTGCTCGACCTGGCATTCGTATGAGCTCCCTCCTCTGAGTTTTAATTCTTGTATTATTAATTTATTCTTCTTTTTTGTTGGACTGGCATTTAGCTCTTGTCGGCCTTATTATTTGAATAAGTTGTCTTAGTTCAATGAGAATTACTACTTTGTTAAATAAAATCTCTTTGTTTTTTATTTAAGCCATCGCGTATCTTCATTGTCGTTTTATCCTCATGGATATTATATCAACCCACTGTCATTGGGTTTCTTGCCTTTTTTTTTTACTTAGTCCTTTAGCATACGTGTAAAACTCAAAATATTTCCCACCAGTGTCCCAGTGTTTAATGGTTTTACCTATGTCACAAATTTAAAACTAAGTTTCTGACTGAAACACATGCTTGTCCTGTTTGACTGCTGGTAGATGAAAGCAGATGGGACTCCAGGTAGCATACAAGGAGCACAGATGGGATCTACTTCATGAGGCAGCATTTCTGGCCGAGACAAAATGGAAGTGAAACTGAAGTTGCCCACTTGTAAAATTGCAAATATAAATGCGCCAGGCAAAGTGTAACCTGGATGTGAACCTAAAGTGGCAAATGTGGTAGATGGTGAACATTTGCCCAAATAGTACAAACCTTATTCGGCCACCTTTGGTTGACATGGGGTATTGCTAAGGCTTAATTGTGGCCCAGATCTGGCAAACAGGAGTGGACCAGACTAAAGCGGCATCCTGCCACGCGGTATGTGGGCCGGATGGCTGTGTGACGGGTGTTGGCCAAATCTGGGCCAAAGCAATTTTGCTCTGTGTGTGTCTTCCTGGTGCTGACCCGACACCAGCCGATCAGCTCTGTGTCATGACGTTACAGAGTGACCACAAACCAAACAAGTGTGTTTGTACAGAGATCGGGTTGTGAATATGCAATTTATTTGTATAGAAGATGGAGAACAAAAGCCCTGGGGTGCCCCTGTGGTAATTATATATCCTGCTCAGTCACGGTGCCTTCAATACTAATTGAAGCGTCTCTGATTCGCAACAAAAGGCTTAAATAAAAGATCACAGGACACAATGTTCTCAGCCGTGTTTCATTAAAGAACAGAAGTGTAGTGAGTCGCCCTCTTGAACAGAGCCTATTACACATTCCTCCTGAACCGTTGCACAACTCCGGCCCGAACACACGTCACCTTACACAACCTCACTGGATCGGAATCAAATGGCAGCGAGTGAGTGAAAACGGTTTAATTTCTTCAGGACTAAGCACTCTGTGTTTTGTTTTGTCATAAAACGAAAACCACAACCTTTCAGGGCTCATGTTTTTCTGAGAGGCGCAAGAATAAGCCGCCACCTGCAGGCATGTGGGGGCGGCACTTCACTTCGCCCTGCTGTGGACAGAAGTGGCTTTGTAGCGGAGTCAAACACCCAGACTCACCCTCGTCCACGCCCGCATGGAAAGGGTGAAGAAATAACACGTTGGCATGCTCAGCTCGCTGCGTCTGGCGGGATAAACACGCTGTTGTTGAATGTGTTTCTGGACTCACGCAGTCGTGCTCAGCCTTGACCTTCTTTTCTTTTTCTGCCCACGAAGCCCCTCCAGCCACCTGTACTCTTCCCCTTCCTCCTCCTCCTCCTTTAGATCCACTGCAGATATCTCCTTCATTCCAGCCCGTGCCAACGCTCAACTCTGCCCCGAGGCCAATTCCACATGCTCTCCGCCGTCCAAATCCCTCGGCCATGTGCAGAGGGCGAAATAACAGAGAGGCCCTGAAACTACAGCTGGAGCTTCCCCTCTCTCTCTCACTTTAACATCGCCATCAACAACCTGCCTCCTCTCTCTCCACATCCAACACCAGTTTTTCATTCTGTGTCCCTAAGTTTAAGATGCCTTGCTGTTTGCAGGATAAAAAACAACAACATTTTAATGGCATATTGTCTCTGTTAGCATTTCATGGATTTCTGGGGCTTTTATTGAAGACCAGTGGCCGTTTAGCATCACATATTAAACTCTGAATAAATCCAGTGCTGTCAGGAGCGTGAGCTGAGCTGAGCTGGACGCCCGTGTGCATCCCTCCCTTGCATCCCTCCTCTTGTTTATCCCTCCTTGCTCTCCCGCTCCCTCCCTCCCTCCCTCTCCCAGCACAAATCTCTCATTCACAAATAGAGGCCAAAAGAGGCTCAGCTGATGTGATGAGATTATTATTTTTTTTTCCTGATAACAAATCAACCTCAGCTTAGAGAGACAGAAAAACACATCCCTCCCCATACCTCATGCAACATCCTCTTCTCCTCTCCTCCACTATGTTCACTCTGGCCCCTCCTCTCCAGCCCTCACATCCCCGCCTTCTTTCGGCCCCTCGGCCCCTCCCCTCCGTCACCTCCCACTTCTCTCCCTCACTGAAACATCCGACCATGAGCCTCATTCAACTCCTGCTGCACAGGTTGTGAGGGAGGAGAGAGATCAGGGGAGGCAACTGCAAGAGACAGGGAGAGATAGAAAGATAGACAGAATACAGGTGGTGAAAGAAAAGAGAAGATCTGCTTACTTTCATGTATTCTCCAAGAGAAGAGGAAGTAGTCAGGGTGTGAAGGAGCGAGGCAGGAGAAGAACAAGAAGTTTTCAGGAGTGGGAATTACCCAGCAGTGGGAACTTTCTCCAGGGAGGTTTGTAGTGTGATCTTCAGCAGCGACCCCTTCTCTCCACCGGGAGTCAGACCCCCAGGGATCCAGAGCCATGGAGCCGACCGAGATTGAGGGGGAGCACAAGGAGAGGAAGAAGATCCACTTTGCCATGCCATCCTCTGCAGCACCCAACCTGGACCCTCGGCAAGTGGAGATGGTGAGCAGACCAGGGGGGGTCCTGTTGCTGTTTGACCCATGAGCAGAGGATTTAGTTTAAGTTCTCAGCTCTGACTTGGTCTTGTGTTGAAGTGTCTTCCATCTGAATTTCTTATTGTCTTTTTTACACATTGACTCCCACCGGTCATTCAAGGAAAAATCCATTTGCTACATTAAGTACCTTTCTCCATTTTCTTCCATCACCTCTCCTCTCTGCGTAGTTTAATCTTTGACAAGTTTCTCATGCAGTCTTGGATTTTTCTGTCTTGATCTGCCGCACAGTTGAGAAATGATGATGACACTTCCCCCTCTCTCTGTAACCTCATGAGATTATAGCCTTGCTGTCTCATCTTGACTGGTTTGACAAAGTGACACTGACACTAAAGTCACTCACTATCTTGTGGTTAGAGCCACATCACTCTGTTGTAACAGCAGCAGCAGCATCAAACCGGTGAACTTTTCTGTGTCTTATGTCTGCAACTGCTAATACTTTATCTGTCATATATTTTGTTAGAACCAGCCTTTGCCACATGCATGTCTGTTAACTGACTTCATTGAAACTTCATCAACTCTGATCGTTCGGTTTTCGGCTGTTGTGTGGTTGGCTCTTATTTTAGAACAGGGGGAGAAAGTGGGCCAAAGTGTATAGAACCGTTTGGTGCCGAGCTAGATCCAGGCCAATGGCTCGACCCTCCTGAGAGCTTAAGGAGAGATGGAACAGGGAATGAGAGAGAGAGAGAGAGAGAGAGAGAGAGAGAGAGAGAGAGAGAGAGAGAGAGAGAGAGAGAGAGAGAGAGAGAGAGAGAGAGAGAGAGAGAGAGAGAGAGAGAGAGAGAGAGAGAGAGAGAGAGAGAGAGAGATGAAGCTAAAGTGGCCCATGTGAAGCTGAGAGAAAGAGAGGAAGATTCACAGCCTGCTCTCTGGGTTCACCTGTCTGTGGGGCCAGCTCCCTCCGTGTCTGTCCCTGATTCACAGCTTTGCGTAAAAGCAGTTCTAATGAACTACAGTCGCCTGCAATCGTGCTCCAGAATCATCACCGCAGCACAAGTTCTTTTGTAGATAACGCAGAATAAATCTTTTTCTCCATGGTAGCAAAGACCGTGTGACAGTTGCGATTTACTCCAAGCAAATCATCTGGAATCATGGGGGTTTTGTTGCTTTATCCCATCTTTTTTTAAGTGAATCGTCCCAGAACAAGTCGCCCTATCTCTTCACCTCTTTGGAGACACTTATACTGAATTATAGAGTCAATTAAACAATGTTGTGCTTCACACGACTCACATTTACAAACCCTTGCTAATCTTCATCCCCCTCCGCAGCTCTGATGCCTGTTGTCTCTTCCAAGAAACTACAGGATATTGATTCATCCATATGTGAGCTGCTCCTACAATGAGAAAAAAACTTTCACTTCCCACCAGTTTGGGGAGGACCTCGTTGCTCAATAGTCAAACAGTGAAAAGCTATTTTTAGGCTCTTTTTTGCTGGCTGGGCTCCAGCAGACTTCACCTTCGGATAGGTTGCATATAAGCTGCGTCCGCTCGGTGCTACTGTTAACTCATGCAAACATCAGGATGTGTGTCAGGAGCATAAAAAACTGTTTAAATATTTGTTTGTATGGGAGAATGCATGCAAATGGATGAATGTTGATCATTACGACAAAGCAACAAATGGGGGATATGGGATTCTGAATGGGCGTCCAGGACATGATGTGTTTATATGTGTTTAAAAGCAGATAACAACGACCAGGGGCTGATGGGGGTCTCCAGGGACGCGTGGGTTTGGCGGCAGGCAACAGTTAATGACACTCATTTCGTTGCCGTGTCCTCCCACGGCAATAACTGTCGCCCACGAGTCTGTGGTTTCTAACGAGTGGCTAATGACTATACCATTCTACAACGCCATAACTCCTCACTGTGTTTGTTTCCGATGGCATTTAAACCCCCAAACTGCTATCGACTGGACTGCCGGGGCTTGTTACTATGGAGATGAGCCGCACAGCTATGTCGCCCAGAGCTCCCCCGCAGTCGGCGTCTTGAAGGTCAACTTTAATGGACAGCTCTGTCGGACTGGACAAGTTGTTTATATAGTTGGTAGATATGTATGTTTGAATGTTCTTTGGTGTTAACAACAGAGGAGCATCTCTACCACCCACTTAGTGAAATATGACGGTCAAATTCACTAGATCTAGATTTAGATTTGGATCTGCACCAAATCAAACCCGTTCATAAATAGCATTCCCCTAAACCAAGATTAAGTTATTTCATCAAAATCCATGAATTATTCTCTGAGAAATCAGCCAAAATGTAGACGCACATCTTCACAATGCTAAAGAAAGACCCAATACCACATCCTGCCACCACGTTCGGTTGTAATCTGTCCTGTAGTTTTTGCATAATCTTGCTAACAAAAACATAACTCCTTTGGTGGAGGTTACTATTGGATTATCTTGATGGTCTTAATGTTATATATCCAGCTGTCGACTTGTCCACGGTGGAACCCGCCTCTCACCCACTGTCAGCTGGGATTTGCTCCAGCTCCCCCCACGACCTTTAAAGGAAAATGGATGGAGGGATGGATGGATGGATAGATGGATAGATGGATAGATGGATAGATGGATAGATGGATAGATCGATAGGTGGATAGATGGATAGATGAATGGATCGATGGTTGGATGGATGGATGGATGGATGGATGGATGGATGGATGGATGGATGGATGGATGGATATATGGATAGATGGACAGATGGATAGATAGATGAATAGATGGATGGATAGATGGATAGATGGATAGATGGATAGATGGATAGATGGATAGATGGATAGATGGATAGATGGACAGATGGATAGATGAATGGATCGATGGTTGGATAGATGGATAGATGGATAGATGGATAGATGGATAGATGGATAGATGGATAGATGGATAGATGGATAGATGATAGATGGACAGATGGATAGATGGATGGATGGATGGATGGATGGATGGATGGATGGATGGATGGATGGATGGATGGATGGATATATGGATAGAGGGATAGATGGTTAGATGGATAGATGGACAGATGGAGGGATGGATGGATGGATGGATGAATGGATGAATGGATAGATGGATAGAGGGATAGAGGGATAGATGGATAGATGGAAAGATGGAAAGATGAATGGATCGATGGTTGGATGGATGGATGGATATATGGATAGATGGACGGATGGATAGATAGATGAATAGATGGAGGGATGGATGGATGGATGAATGGATGAATGGATGAATGGATGAATGGATAGATGGATAGAGGGATAGATGGATAGATGGATAGATGGACAGATGGCTAGATGAATTGATCGATGGTTGGATGGATGGATGGATGGATGGATTGATGGATATATGGATAGATGGACGGATGGATGGATGGATAGATGGATGGATGGAGTTTTCTATCCTCCAAAAACTCATTTGTCATCATAATCTTTCTTTTCTTTGTTGTTTGCACGTTTGAGTCCCGTGACTGTTTCCAGTCATCTGAGTTGCTTTTTGAAACCCTCCTATACCAAATGAATGCTTTTTCAGATAATCATTCCTTTGTAATCTTCACATTCGAGAGCTCATGGGCAGAGTTGTTGTTGTTGTCTGCGACGCCACAGAAACAGCACATGGTTGTATTTATTATCCCCCCCCCCCCCCCACTTTATACCCTCACACCAATCCTGCGTTCTTTGCGAGTGACGTAGGGTGATGTGCATAATGTACAGAGAGATTAGGGTCACGGTGCAGACGTGGACGCGACCTGCAGCCGTCTCTCCGAGCTTCTCCCCCCCCTCTCGACTCAACGCCACCTCTGAACCGTCGGGCAAACCAGAAATCCAAAAAAAGAGAATATCAAAGCACAAAAGCGAATCAGTCTCTCCAGGGCTTTTCCAATGGCGACACTTTTTCGCATTAATCCATTTTAAACCAAACGGGGTTATGGAGGACACGATTTACATTCCCCACCCAATCCTTCATCCTCCCTCCCCCCCGCCCCGCCCCAACCATCCCCCGTCCAGTCCCTGGGTTAAACATCAAACAGCGACCTTTGATGCGGCGTGTGTTGGTGGGTAAACATCAGCAGACTGGGGGACTGTCAACATGCCGTCCCTGATAGAACATCTTGTCGGGTGGCACAAAGCATGCTGGGACTGGGCAAGAGGGTACGGTGATCTTTCCCGTCACCGGCTGACGCAGTTCATCTCCGGTGACGTGATCTGTCAGTTGTATGAAAACCTTTATTTTTGTGTGTTTGTGTTTTCATGTTCGTCTGAAAGTTGCTGGCCTAGCGCAGTTTGATGATGTTTTTAGTGGCCAAAACCAAATGTGAGAGACAAATAACTTGATGAAGATGAATTGCCTAGCTGGAAAACACAGATTCTGACTGCACTTTGGACACAATCAATGGGTCCTTGTCTGCTGTAGGTTGCGTATGAGTTTGTCCCTCCCAGTTTTTGACAGTCCAGGCCTTTTGACTTGCTAATGTCTCTGGTCAACATGTTCATGGCCTCTATCCATCCACAACACTGAAGCCCAAAGTTTTTCTTTCTCACAACTTTATTTTTGCAGCGCAGCTTCTATGCAACAAAGCCTTTCTATTCAACTGAATCATTCTTGTTTCACTGTGAGCCAAGTTGTGTTAACCGCACAATCCATCCTCCTCGCTTGGCTTGTGGATGCATTGATGTGTGTCATGTGTAAACAGTTAAAAAACATAAATATTGAGAACGGGCGGAGTTATTCGTCACATGATGACACTGTACACAGTGAGCTGAAAGTGCATCGTAATGCCCCTGCACCTCAGGCACATGGGAGGACGCTATACAAACCCTGACGGAGGCCAGTCACCCTGCAGCAGCACACCCCCATGAACTGAAGCATCATTGTCAACAAATCCTCTTTGTTGGTGTCACTATCCCACTCAGAAATTGTCCTGTCGATTCAGGGATCTTCGTCTATCAAACAGAGTCAGTCTGGGTATGAGGAGAGACATCACCCCTAATGCGTGGTCATTCATCTCCGTGTGCACGATTCTCTCTGTGAATCGTGCAGAGAAATCTGAG
The DNA here is from genome assembly GCF_963576545.1 of Limanda limanda. Taxonomy (NCBI): domain Eukaryota; kingdom Metazoa; phylum Chordata; class Actinopteri; order Pleuronectiformes; family Pleuronectidae; genus Limanda; species Limanda limanda. The sequence goes on from NC_083652.1 coordinate 8,883,156, forward strand.
CGCATCTTAACCCCGGGCCGCGGCAACAACAGCAGGAGCCATATCTGTGATGAGCGGAGAGGCAGAGGATTAGAAGGGCAGCACGGCCACAGCAGGGAGAGAAATGGGGGGTGGGCGGGAGGGGGATGAGAGCTGGACAGGATATGGAGCCGATTTTTTTACCGACGTCACAGTGTTCTGCTGCAACCGTGTCAGGATCTGGACACCGAGCTGCCCACCCCCCTCCCTGGGGATTTCACTCTCAGGGTCCGGGGCCGAGGCCGGTGTCCTGCCTTCCTCCTCACGGTGGTCCCACCAATATCGGCATAATGAGAGGAGCGCTGAGGCGTGACCCAAAACAAATGGGATTGCTCTCCAGCCGTGTTTCATCAACACAGAAAGAGACACGGCATTATGTTATCGCCTCGACGCCTGCTGTAATCTCTGATTTTTGACGCAGTCGTTGAGACTTTTATATCGTGTTTATCTGGCTGCAACTTAATGAGCTGGCACGAGGGCGCACCAGGTCATAGGAGGGAACGGCTCAAAGCAGAAATAGCACAGTAATAAATAGTTTGCCTGACTGGGACAAGAAACCATTTATTTGTATGTATTCACTCAATAGAATGACATTCAGTAGAAGGTAAACCTCTGCCAAGGCCCAACAGTCATTAACTGCACCACACAACACACATTCATATATCTGTATTTTTTAAACCACATCCCAGACAAACTGGTGACAGGGATGAAGAAACAACCTCCTAGGTGGAGGGAATAAAAGGTGTTTTTATTCCTTTTGAACCTATTCTACCTAGTGAGAATAAATCAGGGTCATAATTGGATAAAATAACCAAACAATCTGAAGTGATGGTTTAAGTGAGCCACTTGAGTTAATACATTCCATTTGCATCCTAGCACTGAGCTGCGAGCTGCACAGCAACCATCCGCTGTGACCTTTTTTGCATTCATCACCTGTCGGCACATATGACGCAGGAAAGATGAGTAACTATAGCTACTCTGCTCTCTGTTTGTGCCAGGCTGTTGACCTCCGGAACTGCTCATTGTGAGCGGCACAATGTGACGCCCCTAAATTTAAGTGCACGAACGAGAGGAACAGAATAATCGCTCTCAGTCGTGTTACTGTGTCACTGTGAGACCTTTGATTGGCACCTCCCCTGTTGTCACCTCGCCCCGTGAGCCGCTCCACCGTGCACCGGGGCCTGGCAGGTGGCTTCCTGTCAGTCATCAGCCCGTTCGCACATTATCTCAGACACGTTGAGATGGTGAACCCTTCTTTCAGCAGCCTCTTGAACAACAGGCAGGAAAACTCCAAGCGGCTAATTCCATAATTGCCGGAGGAGGTGCTGTGAGGGAGCAAGAGAAGGAGAATGAAAAGAGGGGGTGGTTGTGAGTGTAATATCTTTCTGCCAGTGGGCTGCAGCATAATTACATTTTATATCTGGGGTCATCAGCGAGCCCCTCCAGATGCTGGCTGCAGCCATCTGTTTGCTCAGTTAGCCAGTGGTGGAGCCGAAGGTGGCAACAAAAGTGTCGTGTGAATGCAGAAGCATCTCACACTTATGGGAATTCAGCTAATTTGAATATAAATCAGTGAAATGATGCGTATTCAACAGACATTTGACCTCAATGAGCTGCAGTTGTGATACTTTGAACATTCTTTGACCATGAGCACTGTCTGAAGGTGTCTGACAGAGCGATTCGTCATGTGATAGATTTGAACACAAGCCGTTGGTTGGTTGTTTTTCATGCTTATGGAAACATCCTGTCTGTCGGCTTCGCCAGGACGGAGCAATCCTGAAAACTGCAAACAGTGGGTGCATTTTTCCCAAGTGTCCAGTCATAATATGTTCTCACACAAAACAGCAAGCAGAGATGCAGATGTCCAATTAACACTGCAATAAGTATATAAATAGGTAGCAAACAAAAACACACGCGGCTGCTCACAAATTTTTTTAATTATGAAGTTGTGTACTGTACTGTAATTTGCTAAATGAAACCTCGAGTGAGCCACCACTTATTGCACTCTTGCATTTTTAAACACATGAATGTTTTAGAGGGTAAACATGTTTGGAATGTATCCCACAGACAATACAACGTCACACTGTTTATATCTGGACTTACAAAACATATTTGTCTGCACTAGAAACACAGCGAGAGAAAAGAACAATGCTCATACTATGAAGGATGGGTTTTCCGCTTATTATATTATTGAACTCATAGCTGGATTGCACTCGGGAGCACCACGAGGGGTTCTGCCACTTCATTTTTAAAAGGCTCGCTGGGGAGAGGGGGTTGGGGGGGGGCACGGCACGAACCGGATAAAAAGGGCAACAACTCTGTTTAATTGAGTTGCTCGGATAACGGAGAATAAAACAGAGACAGGGAATGAAAATGGAGTAGAAATGGACGGAGATGAGATGAGAAAACCTCAGACGGAGAGACAGGGAAATGTATTTTCGGTGGAGGAACCAGAGGTTGTCAAGAGGAGGCCTTTCAAGACATAAAGCAGGGGGCTGAAGAAATTCATGAGTTCACATAACAATTCATATAGTCATCCTGCCTCTGTTGGAAACTGAGTCACACAGAATCCCTGTACAATGAAAACAAAGAGCAAACTCAGAAGTTCAGACCAAAACACAAGCGATTATACACTAACTCTGGATGACAATCATTTCAATCACTGAATCAATCAAAATGTATTTGTTTAGACAATATTCACCGATCGGAATTGGTCTCATAGGGCTCAGTGAGACGTGACGTCCTCTGCCTTTAACGCTGAACACAGTGAGCACATCAACAGAATAACAATATTTACCACATTCATGAGAAAAGACAGTGTGTACTGTAAATTGATAAGTGTATCAATGTTTTTATTCAAAGAAACAGGTCTGACTAAGATGAAAGGAGCAGTAATTCAAATTGTAATTGATAGAGGTATTGCCAGTAATGGTGGTATATGTGGGCAAGCCTGTTTGTTGAAGCAATCTAGCTGTAATCATAATCCACAATCAGGTGTCACCACATTGTTGCAGATCATCCTGGATCTGCAACAATAAAGCACAAGGAGTCGGGGGAAGAAGTCAAGTCAGTAACATGGGTTTGAGTTCGATCCGGATGCTGTAATTGTTGGCTACTGCTTCTTTTGTGTGTCCCGATTGGTGATGTACATGCGCCGGTGGTCAGATTCCACAAATCAATCTCCTACAAATCCATATCTATCCATCCGGAGCTGGAGGATGTGAAGAGAGAGAGAGCGGGCTTCATGTGGTTACGCTCCCACCTCTCACTCCCAGAGCTTGGTGGGATATAATAGAGTGCTTTGGGACACAGGGGATGGATCTGACAGGGAACAGGGATCTGTGATGCTCAGCTGACTCCCCCCGGAGATGCTCGACTGTTAACGCTGGTGCAGGACAGGAGCTTCAGAGCCTTTGGGTCTCATCCCACCGAGCCACCAGAGACGACTCCGATCTAGTTTACACTGTCCTACTCCTGCTGCTTTTTATAGGCCGGGGCCGCGACAGCACCAGCTTAGGTGAAGGCCTCCGGGGAGCAGACCCACATCGGCTGATCTGCTGCCGGGCTGCTACGCAAGAGCGTGCTGAGCCAACACACACATACCTGTGCACACACACACACACACACACAAGTGCAAAGTCAACATTTACCAATGACTCATGTACACACACAAAGCACTGAGTGAGATATTGGAGTAACATATTGGAGTTATCAAGGCAACTTAACCTTTTTGCCTTCAATTAAATTGGATTGACATAAAGTACAACTGTCATATACATGTCAGTTTTTCAAAACAACAATTTAAAGGAAATCCTTAAAAGGGGATTACATGAAAATCCTTATCTTATATCTGAGTAGAGGTTTCTCTCTCCACCTCTTCAATGCGGAGTCAGCACATTTTTCAAATTCACTCCTGCGCTTGAGAGGAGCTGATGTTACTCCCGTCTGCGCTGTGATCCATGACTCAATGTTTTTATTAAGGACCACAGCCCTGTTATCTCTCGAGGGGGGGGGGCTGCAGGCGTGCACCTGTGGAACTGCCGAAAGGCCACCTCAGCAGCTTGCTCAGAACACCCTCATTTCCACACTGATCTTGGTACAGAAACAATAGCTGCCCACGGAGGAGGAAGAGGAGGAGGAGGAGGAGGAGGAGGAGGAGGAGAAGATTTGGGAGTTTGGATGCAGTCGGGGCGGGCGTAGGGGGGGGTTAGAGGAGGGAGAGGGGAGGGATGAAGCACAGCACCACTAATCTCACATACTGTGCCCCAGTGTTGGCGTAAATGAGGAAGTCGCACACGATATTATGTAAGTCGGGCAGAGTGGGGGGGGTTTTAAGGCTGGAAAATTACTAGAGTCACTGTGTGTGTTTATGTCATCTGGCATTGCCAATGTCATGCAGCAGCAGTGCACGTCACAACCACAGGCGCCACCATCACACTCTCTTTTCAAATGCGCACAAAAGAGACACAGTGACGGATGAATTTGCTTGAAACACATGGATTAGTTTTTACTGACTCCATTAATATTCTTGTGTCATTTAATGCATTTTACAACCTTTTTTACAACTTATCTGAGAAGTGGACTGTTGTTCTTTTCCTGGGTTAGGAGGTCAAGACTTGGTATTTCACAGGACTACCGAGACACACACACATATGCAAACACACACAGGTAGGTCTAAGAGGATTCCTCTTCATGACCTCAGTTATCCCACCTAGTCATTTTACCTTCCATTGGTTTCATCCTTCCTATTTTTATCTCCGTCTCAAAGGACCTCCACCCAGGTCTTGTAAATCTTTCCCAGCTTTTCGTTGTGCAACTGTCTCTTTCAATGACACCTCATAAGATGGAGGAAATCTGACAGGATGGTAAAAGGATTTCTTTTCTTTTTTGTTTCATAAATTTCACAAGAGAGACAAAACGATAAAGATTGAAGCCTCGGACATTACATACATCCCTTTGGATATTTGAAATAAATGCAATGCTAATAAATGTTTTTTCTTAAGATGTAATTACAGTTAGCTCTGTCTGTCTGTGGCTCATAAATTTCGAGAACTCTTCATCGTATCGGCTTCGCACTTGACATGTGTGTTGTAAGGGGATCAAGGAAGTGCAGTGTTGTATTTTGGTGCAGTTTGGACACGTGATACGTTCAATATAAATAAACTTAGAATAAACAGGTGACCAGCGCTTTCTAGCAGCAGGGACTGGGACTCATTAGCGTGAGTGAAGTTGTCGATTACGACCGCGGCAACGATTCTCTTTGTGCAGATTCAGCTTCCTGCTTCATTTTTACAGTTATGGAAAGAAAGCTGCAACCAGCATCACCACAGGCCAAACAAACAGCCCGTTCCTAAATCTGGTTTATTAAGGCCACTGCAGTAGTAGCCTTCACCAGATTAACAAAACCTAAAACAAGTTAACCAGAATAATGAAACCTAACAAAGTCTTAAAAAGTGTGAGACAGGGTGAAAGAAGAGATGTGGAGGCTGTTTGTTCTTGATTAGACTGAACAGGACATTTGTACTCGAATACTATCTTAATTAGGAAACTGACATTTTGGATATTATGTTTATAAATACTGAAAAGTAAAATACTGATTTGTCTACAGATTATTGTTATAGTTAGGCGCTAATTGTTTGATCTATTCATTTCCAGAAATAGTGGAAAATGTCCATCAGTGCTGTTCAGAATCCAAGGTTATATGATCTACAATGATATAAAACAGTCAAGAATAAATTATTCACAGTTTAGAAACCTACCTGATAACCAATGAAACAATTAACATTATTTGCTATTAATGCCATGGTTTCTCCTAGTTTAATGGCTTTAATGCCACAGGACTTGGTCATGGCAACATCTGGAGTCTGTTTTTACCCTCTGGGTTCGTGGGTCTCGTTGTGATCCACCTCGGGGCTGGCCTGCAAGGCTGTGAGCAGGTGTCAGGCAGGAGACAGCAGCAGGGTTCACAGCGGCATGGAGCCCCAGGCCTCCACCTTGCCAGGGGGGAGAGATATGGGAGGTAGAGGGGCAGAGTCAGAATCGGTGGATTGTCCCTTCCAATGAAGACAGCGATAAGGAAGGGACAGCAAAGAAAAGGATTACGATGATGATTTCAGTATGGTGATGGAGAGGAGAGACGAAGAGGAAGGGATATGAGGGTATTGCCTCTGTCAAGAAACGAGGAATGGACGTGGAAGCAAACAGGATATAGACGCAGCGGAGGATCAAGTGGGGGGGGAAATGAGAGAGAGACAGATCGTGTGAGAGGCTCGGACAAGACAGGAAAGCTGGAAGTTGCATGACTAGAGTCCGGAGTCATAAATAAGGGTGAAATCCATGCTCGATTAAATTGTGTTGTTGTCCTTTGACGGCGGCAGCTGTCCACAACGCCGCCCTGTGAGCCTCTGCTTTGGCAACACGCGTCTCACTGTGGTGATGCACAACTCGCTCAATGAGATGCAGGGGAACCGACCACAAACACCTCTCGCCTTCCAGAGCCGTTTTACACCAAATAGAGCCAGGCGACTTAGCCGATGTTGTGTGGTGCGGTAAACAGCAGCAACAAGGTTCATGTCAAGGTTGGATCTCTCCAGAGAGGACACTTGTTTGTCTGACCTGCTGAGTCCGCTCATCTGCACGGGTCGTGTTCTCTGTGCTGTTTATTTTGTCCAGCAATTTCCCTGAAGGTAATTTTGCAGGTGTCGGCTATAAATCTTTTAAAATTTGTTTTGAAAGTGAGTGAAAGGATTGAGCTCAGCACATAAAATCTGTCTTTATGAGGCAAAGGGATGTTTTTCTTAGGGCCTTTCAGTAGCATATGGTTATTGAAGTGGTTCCCAAAAAAATATTTTGTGTATCAAACCTTCACTTCCTGTTTGCTTCAAAGATAGCTTGTAAAGAGTTTGCATGGCAGTTTACTTTGGAGGCTCTTAAACAAACAGGTGTCTCTTGTTATCAATTCCAACTGAGGACACATTTCCTGTAGCAAATCATCTACAGAAACTTTAAAGTGCTTGGGCCCCACTCTCAACTTCTCTGCTGCAAACCTTTACTGGGCTGCAACTAATAATTTTCTTCATAACCAGTTAATCTGGAGATGTTTAAGCTATAAATTATCAGAAAATAATCAAAAAATGTTTATCGGAATTCCCAACACACATTTCAAAGTTCCCAAAAATGTACGACTGTATAAAAAGATGAACGGCTGCAGCTTCAGGTTCTCCCACTATCAAAAAATGAAGCTTGATCAAACATCAGTGTTGAGAACTACATGAAATGACAAACTTCACTTGATGTGACTTTTTAGTTTGGCCCATGTCCCATCTGTTAACATGGAGGAAGTGTTTATGATTCATAGTGTAGATCGCCACCAGGGGGCAATCAGGATGCTATGGATTCACTAACAATGTCCAAAATCCAAAGATATTGATATTTACAATAATATTAAACATAAAAAAGAATGAATCAATTATCATGATAGTTGCAAATTAATATCTGGATCTGGAGAATGTTCCAAACACCTACTCAGACTTACAGCTAAAGAAACAACTTCTGTGCCAGTTGTCGATCTGTCCAGGGTACATCCCGCCTTACACCCAATGGCAGCAAAGATTGGATTGGCTGCACCCCCCCACGACCCTAAAAGTGTTAAACGGAAAAGCGAATTGATGGATTGTTGTCGTGCACAGACCTGCTCAGCATGTTAAAAGGTTACAAACAGTCTGTTTTCAAGACATCAAGGTTTAGTGCTTGACACTCACAAAATACATTTTGAGTGGAATGTTACTTTAAAGTCCAGTGAGAAGCAGTTCTTGTGTAATTTGTAGCACACAATGTGCATTCATTGGGCACAATATCAGCAGCCGGATGTATGGGCACAGCCGGGCATTCATTCCTGTAAAGACAAACGGTTCACTGTTTAAAATGACGGAGGTGAAGTGCAACAGACCTGGAGTCAGCCCGGCCCTGGTTTAACTCTCAGACCATCGGCGACCTGGCCCCTGCCTCCGGGGAACAGTGTGAGGGGGGGGCAGAAGGACTCAGAACAGTGGAGGGGAGTGTCTGGCCTGAGAGCTGCAGATCATTTAGTCCCAAAAACCTGTTTCCATGGCGCCTCTGTGTTTGTGAGGGTGTGTATGAACGTATGAAGTGCACTCACGTAATCAGACACACTCGGCACATTATGTATCATTTGAGTGGCTCATTTATTCCAAATTAATCCAGTATCAAAAGATTTAAAACTAATTTAACGCGGATCAAGTTCGTTTCTGTTCTGCACTTCATTCATTTCACTGTGTACTGTACCGGTCGATGGAATCAGAACGTTACATAACGAGTCTTCCTCTGCTCCACTGACTGTGGCATTCACTCTGACCCGAGTAGCTTTGACCGCTGAAACTCGCTTCTGGCCGCTGACCCACGAGCCAACTGGGCAGCAGCATCAATGAAGTCAGGGCAACACAGCAAGCGCCCTTCACCGGCAATGAACTGTCAATGCCATTTTCCATTTGACTGATGCAACTTTGTGCTGAGCATTGGCAGTGATGCAGTGATGGTTGGTTTGTGTGTTTGTCCACAGATCCGGCGCAGGAGGCCCACGCCCGCCACGCTGTTCAGAGTAGCCGACCAAGCGTCTCCTGAGGACGATCAGTCCACTCATCAGGTAAAGGTGAAGTAGAAAGATGTCTTTTATTCTAGGTGTCCGTGCTTCCTCCATCCTGACCGTAAAACTTCAACCTGATCATTTTTTGTGTTTGGATATGTGGAATGCTGTGGTTTTTGCATGATCTATTACCCTGTAAATGTGAATAAACCCTGTTGGATCCTGCCAAATGTTTGTCTTCGTGAATTTATGTTGTGTCAAACAATTTTCCAACTCACTAAGTTTTAATTCAAACCTTAAAGTTTCATTATTTGACCTTAGAATTCAACAGCTTAACAGAAAATTCTTGATAATGGGCTTATTAATTGTATTAGCAGCAAGTGAATGTTACATTTTAAATGAACTAGTTTTTGTGGATCATATCCGACTCAAGTTATTATTCTAATCAGATTATTTTTATCATTATCTGTTTGCTCAGTGGGCTCTTTAAGGAGGTTTTAAAGTTGAATTAAACCTGTTTCTCTCTGTTTGCAGTGGGTTGTAGGAGAGAACGGAGTGCTCAAACCAAAACGAGTAAATCCAAACGTGTATCAGCCTCCATCACTCAAAGGTCAGTAAAAGCAGAACTGATACGGTGGTTGTGTGTTTTGTGACTCATCCCGGTGTTTACATCCTTTATGTTTTACCTTGCTTCGCTGCAGTTAAACTCGTCCTTGCTTCCTTCATATTAGACAAAGAAAACAAAACATGCGACAGATGGGTAGATACCTACAGGGCCCTTATAGTCCTGAAGGGGGGTATTTTTATCTGCACAAGATAATAACCTGTGTGCACAAGTTATCATCTAATTCGCAGAAAATAAAAAATGATCCTTTAATAACTTCTACTCACAAAAACACAATTATCTCGTACCCATAAGATGCTAACTTGTGTGCACAGAATTAAAATGATATCCCCCTTCGGGACTTTAGGCGCTCAGTAGTTTTGCATTAAAAGCCTTTGTTACTGTTTTTATTCGGTGCATGGGCATGTGTGATATGCATAGATTTGTTTCTGCTCTTATTGTTCAAGCAACAGCAGGTTCTTTATATTTGTGTGTGACAGAGAGGCAAAGGGAGAAAGAGAGAGATTATAGTACGACAGCTACGTCTAGGAAAGTCTGGATCATCCAGGATTACAGTCAGTTGTGTATACAGCTGTGGCACACACACACACAGACACACACGTCAGAAAATCATACATGAACACAAACATGCCCTTGCATGTGTACGTGGCTCTTTGCTTGTCGCATGTGGTTGTCAAAAAAATGTAAAAAAGTAGATACGTGAGCTTTTCGGCAGAGCTGGTCTGTGTCGCACGTCAAGTGATGATATAATGAGGAGGAAAAATCATTGCTGCATCGGAAAACCGTCCATCACCGGCACAGATGTGGAGAGTGACAGAGAGAGGGCTACCTCGATGATTTATAGTCCCATAAACCACCTTCAGCTAGAAAAAGTGACCTGCAGCCTCGATGTCCCACTGTAAATCTGTGGGTGTGACAAAGCTGTGGTAGCAAGGTCCCGCTGCTACAGTGTGATGAGACTAAAATTACTATTTAGATTTGACTTGACTTTTTTGTTTGGTCCCATTTGTCAACATGGAGGCACGGTTTATGCTTTGTAGTGTAGCCAGCCACCAGGAGGCGATGCTTTGGCTTCACTTTTAGGGAGCTGTCATAATCAACTTTATATATATACACTCAAGATACCTCAATGATTTATAATCATACATTCGACCTTAACCTAGAAAAAGGGACCTGCAGCCTCACTGTAAATATGTGGGAGAGAGAGAGAAAGAGGAGGAGGCCAAGGTGACCCGGAGGAAGCGTGTTGAGGTGATATCACAGAGGAGAAGAGAGTGAATACGGAAGGAGGGAGAGCAGAGTGTGAATCAGCAGCAATGCCAGGAGAGAGAGAAGAGGAGGGCGGGTAGTCGACTGAAGACAGCAGCACAAGCAAAACAGAAGGAGGACAAGGGTGAGAGAAAGGATAGAAAACAACAGTGAACGCTCTACTGTAAAAAAAATCTGTGTGGGAGACCTGCCTGTCTGTCTGTGCATGTGTTTCACTGGCGTCCTGCCTGCATGGCTCGTGTTCAATAACCCCCATGAGGCTCGATAAGAGCAAAACAACTGACAGTGTGGAAGCGTGGTGAAACCAAAACAACCTATCCCTCAATCCTTGTACCTGTGTCCTTGTGTTTGTGTGGTCGTCTCCCTGTTTGTGTGTGTCTACCTGTGTGTAGCTGTGCAGAAGATGGCTGAGGCACAAATGCTGAAACTAGGTGTCTACCCTCAATTGGAAGAGCCTTGTGAAGGGGAAGAGGAGGATGACCATTGGGAGAGAGAGGACAAGTCTCCCACCAAAGCTGCTGGTGAGAGGGAGGCTCTCTGTCGACATCACCGCACACAGCGGCGGCAGGGACGATAACACTGTTGTGTTTATTCTCTTAAGGAAAAATACAGCCCACGGCTCTTTAACAGGGATGAGAACAGAACCGTGACATTGAACCTAGATTCTCTAGGACTGGTTTGGTTTGGTGGTTTTTTTCTTCCATCTGTTTAGGAAAACCAAAGATAAGATAGAATGTGTGATCATCTGCTTATAATTTACTAATTAGATTTTAAATGTTATCGGAGTCAGGGCAAATCAGGGCAAAATAACCATTAAAAATGCATTTATAGCAAATCTTTTATCAGATTTAACACTGTGAACATCCCAGACTGATATTTTACGCATTGTTAGAACAGCTAAAGGGGGATTTTTTTCTTTTATTGCACAAATTTCTCACAGAGATTTCGGGCTCCTTCTCTTCCTGTCACAAGACGCCGTCAAAGCCTTTCAGCCTTGAACAGTGTGAAAAAAATACTAAGTATAATAATACGTTTTCAAAATAAAGCACAGGCCTAATTATGTTTAATCCAAGTTGATGTCTTATTGACGTCTCTCTCTGTCCAAGATGAGTGTTATAATTTAAATAGACACATTATATTTCGCTTGACATCATATTTCAATCAGGATATGTTAAAAATCTACAAATTTGAACGCTTGAAATATACCTCATGTTTTAAACCAAGTTCTAAGGAAATCTGACGAGTAGTTTTTTTGTAATTTTGTTCACAAACAAACAAAACAACCACAATCAAACAGGACTGGGTGACAACATTGCCTGTGTCTACCGTATCTTGTGGCATTGAGGAGAGCGTTAACATAAAACAATGTAGTTCGATTCAAGTTAATTTCATTGTTGGCATAATCACAACACAGTTTATGTAAACTGTTTCACACTAGTGACACTTGAGGTGGCATTCAAAACATTCTTTGTTATCCAGTTTAGATTTTTCCCTCGTTCCCTCATCCTTTCTATTTTAGTTTGGTGCATACCTTTCAAACGTCTGTAAGAGGGGCTCATAATCAGCTTAGGTGGAACAACGCCTGAGACATAACACCCCATAACACACACACACACACATGCAAGAAATGGCACATAACACAGCTACACTGCTGTTCTCAGAGGAAGAGTTTTCAGGTTGACGTGAGCTCCTGTGCGGGTCGACCAGGAGCACAGGTGAAGCTCTGTGCACTGAGAGGCGGTGTCATATCAGCTCTCGCCCCAAATCTGTCAGAGGGTACACTGCCTGCTGACTGGAGGCCCGACACCTCTGCCAGTCAGAGAAACCAGACAGGATTAGTAGGCACAACACACAGCATTCTGTTATATGTGAAGTCTGTGATCCTTCAGTATTCTCCTCCATTTGAACTCATGTTTTCGTGCCAAATATAAATCCCTCTGACAATCTGTGCAAACTTGATCACCAACAAAACAAAACAAAAATAAAAACCAGACCAATCTTTAGCTGAAGTGAACATTTTGATATAATCGCTTTCTTATTACGTTTTTTCCATTGTATCCCAGGAGCACAGAGGCATTTCATACAGACGCCCAGGTGATGAGCTCAATCATTAAATCCCTTTGTAGAGGTTCTGCTGAAAAACAAATCATCCAAGCAGGATGTGCAGGGATCCCGGCTGCGGCTTCTTTGATTACACCTCATCTGCTCCTTCAATCAAGTGACACGGTTCGAGCCCGATCCGCGATATCGCAGACAGACGACAACAAAAAACGTTGAATTAGATATGAGGTGTTATCTAATCTCTCTGTGACATCTGGTGAAAACCCAGTGTCTAAAATGTGTAAACTTTGCAGGCACAAAAAATAAGGTCTCATTTCAGTCTCTTCCAGTTTAAAACAAGGTCAATGGATACAATTATTAAAAGTAATAAAAAAGTTGTTGTGATGTTTTTGTTGCATCTTCTCACGTCAATTTCTGCTTCCTCAGATCACCAAGAGACGGCCACCACCGGGCAGTCAGACAAGTTCTTCAGTGTGAGCGAGACGGCCAAGCAGATCCAAGCAGCACAGGAGGAGGAAGAAGAGGAGGAGGAGGAGGAGGAAGAGAAGAAGAGAGACCAAACTGAGGCGACAACAGTGGAGAAAAGTCGGGGGAGTAACTGAGAGCTAGAAAGAGAAAAAGGAGGGAAGTGAAGATTTGGGGAGAGAAAGAAGTGATTGTTGTCTGTTTGAACATGTGGGGTCTGAAAAATGAGGAGCTGGGCAAACAAAGATTTCTGTATGTACTCCACCGGCACAGGGTCAGGTGGATAAAAGGGAGCACAGAGAGAGCAGGTGTCACATATGAGCAGGTGAGGAATGATCTTCTGACAGAGCAGACCACAGACGCCACGTCGGCCAAGGTCAACTTGACCAAACCTTCTCTAGAAGCAGACTGGTCTCCTCCTCAAGGCTCCGAGCTCAATAATAATAATAAATATGATAAACAAAGGCTGTCTGACCAATTCAAAAGTTCTTGAAGGTCTTTAAATGAACTGTCACTTCATTTTACATCCAACATTCCCCATAAGCCCTTTGATTACAATGTGCCTGCACTGCCACCCTGTGGTAGAAAGCAGGACTGGCAACCATTAAGTGGAGATCGAGCCTAAAACAACGTTCACAAAACTACTTAAAGTTTGAATCCTTAGTGTTTTCACCTCGTTCTTGCAATAAAATTGTTGATTTGTCCACGACTGATACAGGAAATGATGCAGTTTGTAATCCAGCTGTTTCTCTCATCACTATCATCTTCACTGTTTACCTTACGAAGATTTATTCAGTAAAAAAACTAAAACAATAATGACATTTTGTAAAACATAAAAGGCCTCAAACCATTTATCATACTCTATTTCTGCATTGACAAATAAAATATTTTACCAATTTACCAATTTAATGAAATTAGTAACGCAAAAGTATTTGTTTTTTTTCTTATTAAAATCATCAGTTATGTTAGTGTGACTTGTTATCTCCTTTTTGTCAGTGTGTTCTATTCTTCCATCATATAAAAAGATAGACATAAAATATTTGGGTGGAGAATCGCTTTATAAATGACCCAACACTGATATGTATGTCTATAATTATCAAGCAATGAGCATGAGTGTGTTGTCATGTCGTACCACACTTTTCATTTTGAAGCTACACTTAGAACAAAGAGGCAATTTAAAGGGCAAAGCTACCTCCAGTTTGTTTAAAATATGGTTTCCTGTTGTGTCCTCCACGCCTCCACTGAACTGACGCCCTGATCATTTATCCAAAAAATGTCATTTGAAATCTTTTTTGCATGTTAACACTTTTCTATCGTCACCTTGCTCATGATTTGTGTCATGAGAATGTTGTAAGAGCTATTTTTCTAATCTGACATTGCTCAGCTCTGTCCTGTTGCTCTACTGTCTGTAGAAGAGCCTCGAACCAGACACTGCACAAACCCTCTGTTTCTCTTTCTAACTTGGTCTTTCTCTTTCTCGCTCATGTTTTGGAGTCAATGATTATCATAAATGTTTTTATTTAGTATCTGTCTAATTTAATTTGAAATGATCTGAAGTAATAAGGCTCCGTATATTTAAGAAGGTTTCCTGTCATGTCCCAGGATGAATAAATCTTGCTGTTTGTATCATCTGGGCGAGTGTTTGTATATAAAAAAACCAGTGTGACACTTTTTTAACCTCTGACCTGCAAAAACTGTGGGATGAGCATGTGTGTGTGTGTGTGTGTGTGTGTGTGCTGAGGCTCTGACGCAGCCGACGCTGTCCTCCTCCACCTCCTCTATCTCCTCCGTCAGAAGTAAACGGCTGTGGAAAGACGTTGTATGAACTCTTAATTATTTTTCTGTCTCTTTTTTGTTCTTTTACTTTTCCACTCTCTCTTTTCTCAATGTGATGTGATTGTTTTAACGTGAGCAGCAATATGGTATCAAAAATAAACCCGTTTTTTCCTTTTTCTCCTTTAACACTTTCTGAGCTTATTTTGTGTGTGCATGTGTGTGAGAGAGAGGGAGAGAGAGAGAGAGAGAGAGAGAGAGAGAGAGAGAGAGAGAGAGAGAGAGAGAGAGAGAGAGAAAGAGAGAGAAATCTGAGTTGATATTCATTCATTGATATATTGTGTCATAATGATAATAAAACCTTATCACTCTCGTTCAACAATTCAATACAATATACAGCGACACATATATAAACATTAAATAAAATGTGGAAATAAATTATATCCGTTAAAAGTTTAAGTTCTAAGTCAAGGGGACTGCTGGGCCTTTGCGGAGGTATGAACCCTACTGAGTGACACGCTAGTTTCTGTTTGCTTACCTTCAAGTCTTCATTCAAAACATATAACTTGTAACTGTGTTTTAATGTGTACCATGTAAAAAAAAAGTATAATTGTGTTAAAGTTTGGATAAAGCATAATAGCAGATAACAATTATTGTCAGACAGAAGGTGCAGAAAAGGGACAAACATGGCAGTTCTGCTTCAATTCCAGTAGATGGCAGCCTTCTGTCACATTTGGCGCTTGTAGCATACGGCTCAGTCTGGTGGGAGCTTCCTTAATGGGGCTGGAATTGAAACTGAGTTGTTCATTTGGGATGAAAGCAAATTTCAAAACCTGTCACTTTTGAGAGACAATAACGAGATGGATCAATGGATAGATCTCTCTAAATGGGGATGTGGCAGCGTGAAAACCGAGATACCGTGGAGAGAGAAGCCAAACGGCACATGGCTCGGACCCAAGTGGGTGAAGGAAACACTGAAGGTGAAACTGAAGTGAGAGTCGTGACCAGGTAAGGCAGCAAAAGACATTCTTACTCTTAAATTTGGAGAATTTAAAGAAATCGGAGCGTGAAGACAGAAAAACACAGATAAATGTGTTTCTGTGATTGACCATGTGAGTGTTTACAGTATGAGTGGGTGGGTGCTAGGGGGGAAAGTAGGGTGGGGTGCTGGAGATGTAGCAGGTGGAAGACATGGTGGAGGCAGAGACAGAGGAGGAAGTGGCAGTAGGGCAGTGATTTAATTAGCACCCTCTACCCCCTCCAGCCCTTCACTCATAGCATCAATAATGCATGGCCCCTTGTTTCCACTGCCATAATTAATCCTCTCTTACTATAATTAAAAGCCAAAAATCCCACAAGATGGTTCAGCTTGGCCGGGCACGGGTTGGGTTGGCACGGGAACTGATGAAAAACTCCAGAGCCTCACACACACACACACACACAAACACACACACACACACACACCCTGTGAACGGACAGATCGAATGACAGATCAATAGTCGTCTCCCAACGCTTTCAAGCAAAAAGCATGAGGCATGAGGACGAGCTGTAACACACCGAGACTTTGACACACACACACACACACACACACACACACACACACACACACACACACACACACACACACAGGAGAGTGACATGAATGGATTTGACAGAGCAATGACAAGACCCACTCCTTGGAGGTGTTTGTGAATGAGCGGGAAAGTGAGGGATGAGAGAGCCAAGCACAGATCCACCATCCGCCGGAAGAAGGAGAACGGACGCACACACACACACACACGCACACACACACACACGGACACACACACACACTGACACGGGCATCCTGCTCCCAGATGAGGTTCGTCTCCATTGCCAGGCGTGAGGGAGAGGTGGAGCTTTCTGATGCTGCAATTAGGACCACGCAGTCTGGGCGAGCAAACAAGAATGAATATTTCAGTCCGGAGATCTCCATGGGCACCTATGGGCTGGCACACCTACAGACACCCCCCCACCCACCCACACACACACACACACACACACACACACACACACACATAGATGGAAGGATACCCATGCTTTCCTGCACGGCTGCCAGGACCATTCACCTCCCAATCACAGATGCCACAATTATCACATCAGTATCACTGCGTAAACGATGCCAACTGTTATGCGCACTGAACTATTGTACCGGCTTTACGGTATCAGTGTTCAGGAGCAGCCATGGTGGAGGTTCTCCTTTGTGAGAGGAGGTGCAAACGAGCGTTCAGGTTTGGCCCCGAGCCAGGTGCCAACACAATTGGCGGAGCAGAGGTCACATCCCATGTGCAACTCGATTCCTTTCCTCCTCCTCCTCCTCTCTCTCTCTCTCTCTGGAAGGACAGGCATCAGGCCTCCTCCACTCCCCTCACCCACTCACCTCTGCAGGACCCTTTAAGCCGTGCTTCACTTCGTGGGCTCCTGCGTGCAAGTCACACACCCACGCGTGGGACCCGGGCAGTGGGAGCACTCCCTCTGCGGTGGGTTCATTGTCGAGGCTCCGCGCGGCCTCCTCCTCCTGCCCCGCCGTCCTCCTGCCCCATCTCCACTTGATTTATCGCTCTAAAATACCACTGCACTAATTAGTCAAGTAATTAATTAATAGGCATTTGCATTTGTGCATATGCAATTAGGGGGCTGGAGAGAGGAGAGTGCAGATGGGGTCCGGGAGTCTGGTGGGGGTGGGTGGGACTGTGTGTGTGTGAGTGTGTGTGTGTGTGTGTGTGTGAGTGTATTAGTGTGTGTGTGTGTGTGTGTGTGTGTGTGTGTGTGTGTGTGAGTGTGTGTGTGTGTGTGTGTGATTGTGCTGTATTTCATATTTGTGCCAGCAGAAGTTTGCACTTCTTCCAGAAAGACAAGTGAAGTGCAGGTCATCACCTCACATGTCTGACAGTGAGAAAGGGAGGAAGGGAAGGAGGAGGGGGAAGGAGGGATGACAAAGGTATAAGGAGGTGTGGCTTGATGACTTTGAAAAGCCATTTGACCAGAGAGGGAAAAAAAGAGTGATGGGGATTTTGATATCATAACCAGGAAGGGCCTCAATTCTGCATTTTGATTTCGAGCACGCAGCCTCAATAAAAAAAAGCACAGCAGGTGGCCTTGGTTGAGATTAATCCGCAAACAAACAGGATGCAAAGTCGTTCTGAAAGATCCTCATTCCAAACAAGCTCTCCTTCAGCGTCTCAATATCAGATCCAAGCCTTCCTGACGGGAGTCGCCTTGAGCTCACCGCTGGCTGAAGCCACACTGTTGACATTCAGCCTTTATTTTGGCAAGGTGACCTGAAGGTTGTTTGGAACTTGTTGAGGAGCATCAACCCCCCCATGGCCGCCGTGCCCGCATCTCCCCAAATTGCCAGTGCAGCTGAGTTAGGAGAGGGCACTGATTTGGCTCCACCGTCCCTCCACCGTCCCTCCACACACACACAAACACACACACAAACACACACCGACACAATCACCCCACCACGGGTTGGGGTTGTGCCAGGTTGCCCTCCCCTCGTCCCATAAGGGATGGGACACATTAGTGAATGTGCAGCATCACCGCTCCCTAGCCACAGCTGCCACACCACTGGTGACCCCAGGGATGACCCCCTGCAGGCCCCCCAAACGCCCCCTGGGTTGCGGCGGCGGAGGACGAGACGTCGGGGGGGAGCCAGGCACAAGGACGTGATGAGCTTCTCTCAGCTCTTCCTCAGCCTCCAGGTCCCTGCTCCCCACAGCCCGACACACGTCTTTGTGCCAAGTTGGACTTGCTGGTCATTGAGCTCATTTCTCCCACATTAACTCCACTAATGTCGGCTAAATAGAGACATGTCCTAGCTGGGATGGACACGATGCATGATGTAGACCAGGGGTTTTCAACCGGGGGTCCGCGGCCCCCTGGTGGTCCGCGACCCCCTGGTGGTCCGCGATGGCATTGCAGGGGGTCCGCGAAATTCGCTTTGATATTTCAACTCATTTCCAGAATACTCTTCCTCTCTGTCAGCTACATGTCTGTACATTTAAGTCAGAACGTTATATACTGATGTACATACGGTTCTGAGATGCAGTACAACTAAAAACTGCATTTTAATTTTGTTTTCAATTCTTAAGCACTGAAAATCAACCGTTTTTGTTGTTTTTTACACAGATTTTTCTAGATTTGTTTGAGGTTTTTAAATAAAACCAACATGGAAAACCAAATGTTAAAACTTCCTTCTATCCACATGCACGCACGCACATGCACACGTAGGCACGCGTGCGTAGGCACATCAGTGGGCCGAGGATTACTTTCTAGTCAGAATGATCTCTGGGACAAAACCAGTTGAAGACCACTGATGTAGACCACTGTGGGGGGGGACAAGGACGCTGGTTGACAAGGAATTCTTGCATTTAAGCCACTGATGTTTTGGGCACCTCTGCCAGCTCCTACCAGCACCAGCATCCCTGTCATCTACAGCTACGCCCCCCCCTCTCCTAATTTGTCATACATCCCTAGTGGGCATGCACACCTGGGTCTCACTTTCTCTCTCCCCCCCCTTCTTTCTAGTCAATCTCTGTGTCTCTTTCCCCCTTTCTCTCGCTCTCTAATGGGTACCGCTCACTCAGCACTGCAGGTTGTGATCACCAGCTCTGGCAAAGCTCACGCATTCGGACACGGCTACCAGTAAACATTTGATCGCCACGCTTAAACAGACATGCACGCAAACACACACAAACACACACAAACACTAACACCATGCATGCAGCAGAGCATACTTAATATTAGATGTTTCTTTGGCAAAGGGGTCATCTGCGCCCGCTGCTGTGCCCACACAACAAATCACAATTGGTTTGGGTTTGTCGTTTCCACGGAATACATCGAAGCATAATCTGATTAGGTAAATAAATAAACAATATGCCTTCTGTTCCACGGCCTTAATGCACTTATAATGCAACCCCATCCCCCCTCGCCCCCCCGCGCTGCCTCTGAACCGGGGCTGTGGCGGCGGAGGCTGAGCCTGGCAACCCGACTTTCATTTGCAGAAGAGCGAATTGATGTAATGTCATAATTGACTTCATCTAGTGCGATCACATGATCCTCTTATGGCTGATAACTTGTTTGAGAGGAAAGAGCCTTTGACAGGAGCTTATTGAGTGATTGTTTTTGGTAGATGTGGTTTTATAGCAGCTCTTGTTGGGGGCTGGAGGTCACAGTTGATCTGCTGGGCTGTGACTCAATGCATATAGAGGTGATTTTATAGCTTATAGAGGCACTTCACGCATGACCCTGAGGCGTGCAACACTCATATACGTATATATAGCGAGTCTATAAGATCTGCATCGACCTGATCACACTCAGACGTTTCTATTTAACTCCCATTATGTGCTCTGCATTGCATCGCATGGTGAGTGCTGGCAGGTGAATGGGGTGAAAACTCACAGGTTGGACTGAAACAAATTGCCTACATCCAGGGAAGCAGCAGCTCGGGTCAGCAATGATGAGTTTTGTTGTTCCACCATTTTATTTTCTCCCTCTATCTCTCTCTCTCTCTCTCTCTCTCTTCTGTTTTTCCTCCTTTTTTTCTGGCTGTGTGAGCGCTAGCGCGGTGACAGATGGCGGAGCCCTCCTCCTCCTCCTCCTCCACCTCCTCCTCCACCACCACCATCTCTCTCTCTCTCTCTCTCTCTCTCTCTCTCTCTCTCTCTCTCTCTCTCTCTCTCTCTCTCTCTCTCTCTCTGTCCCTGTGTCTCTCTATCCCCCGGGAGGGCAAATGCGGGCGCATGTCAATCACCGGGCTCTCATGTGATGGCTCTTGCCGGTGACGTGCCAGCCATATGGGCGCTGGCATCGCAGCCCTAGCTGGTATGTAACCCCCCGTCCCCGGTAGCTCACAGTTGCCACACACACCCTCGCACACAGTCGTACACACATAGATGCATGCATACTCACACATATAGTACACACAGACGCGCCAGGACGCACACGAGCTCGGGTGATTGGAGTGCGCGCACTGGGGAGAAAGAGAGAGAGAGAGAGAGAGAGAGAGAGAGAGAGGCACCATCGCGCTGCCTGCACCTACACACATCGACGAGGAGCGTTGCTTCGCTCGGGAGGTCCCTGAAGATGGTCTGAAACTCCAGCGCGTTTTTTTTTTAAAATTATTATTATTATAATTATTATTATTTACCCTCCAGTGCCCCGCGACGAGCTCGAGACGAGGTAAGTTGGAACACAGACAACATTTAGATAATATTAGAATAATAACAATAAATACATGTGGATGCAGAAGTGCACGGTGGTCCAAAATGGAGGAGACATTTAATCTAATAATGATGTATAATCATTCAAGGTTGTTTTTTATGTGCAAATAATTCTATTGTACTTTTAATAGCGTGCGTTGGTGGATTAAATCACCTTTAGTGCGTATGATCTGCAGGGTAAAGGGCTAATCAATGGGCATATCACCTTATCTCAGTGACTTTGCTCTGTCATCCGTGACTCTTTTCAGTGTCTATTAAGGTGATGGCACGTTTCTCTGATCCAAAAAACTGGATCCACAAACATTCACGTCCATGTTTGTCAGTTTATTGGATCTCGGTTTGGGCGCGCTTCATGCACAGGCTCCTCTCTCTCTCCCCCCTCTCTCCCTCTCTCACACTCTCTCTCACCCTCTCTCCCCCTCTCCGCGTGCCCTTCAACTTTTGACGTCCAAATCTACCTGGATTATGAAAAAGCTAAGATCTCAAATCCAGCGCTCGGGTCCTTCTCACTCCTCCGGGGATCGTTTACCGGGAGCAAGTGCTGAAGATTGTGGAGTCGCCACCGCAGGCTGAGAATATAGACCTCACCGGACACTGATTTGATTTCACAGATTCCTGCGCTTGGACCTCGAATAACAATAAAATAGAGACGATGCAAGATAGGAGTCCCCGTGGAGGGTTTTGGACGTCCTCGCTCCTAACGAGAGATTTATTGAAGGTTCTGTCGATGATTTGCATGTTCAGCCTCGGAGCAAAATGAAAGGGTGGGACGGCGCCATTGACTGTGACAGGCGCTGTGATTTATCTCTGTTTGTGCAGTTTTTATCTCCCGGCAATCCTTCCCGTCATAACATTGTCTTTTTAAATAAACACCACACTCGCTGTTGGCGGTGCAGTGGAGTAAATGCGCGGAGCTCCACCGCTTTGGATTTCTGTGCGTAAACGAGTTGTGTTTTTATATTTAACGAGGGCTAAAGGGGTACAAGCGATTTCCATTTGTAAAGGGTTAAGGGGAAAAAAGTGCTTCGAAATCATGCACTCGTGCATACTGAATTATGTGTGAAATCTATTTCGTGTAAACTGCACGCTCTGTTAATTAAACGTTGTTGTGTTTTTTTTTTTCCTCCTCTCTCCCACTCTCCTAATTGAGCAAACCTCCTGAGCCTGAGATTTAAAAACTAGATTTTGCCCCTGGCACACCCCCCGAGATAATTAGCCAACCATCACAGCCCACCTTAGGATGGGCTGCAGGTCTGTGTCTGCTGCTGCTGCTGCACTGTAATAATAGATGGGAAGTGGAAGGTGTTAAGGAGGAAGCCAATGGAGGCTTATTGAAGCTGTCAGAGATCAACTCGTATGCTTTTGTAGGGGTGCACTGCATTTACTGATCGAGTGGTAGGCTTATCGATTTAGTTTATTCATTTTCAGACGTATTAAAAATCGTGTTTGCATATAAATTGAATTAACTGTTGGCAGTTAATGGGCGAATAATGGTTTCATTGTGGTTCGTTACAGCTGAGCCAATAGTGATTTTTCCCTCCCCGAAATATTTTACCATAATTATTATTATTTTATCATTATTATTAGTTGTTCGCCTTCTTTCCTCTCAGCAGTGTAATTTAGAGGCCATAATATTAAAATTGGCCTCTAAGTTATTTAACAGGTTGAGTCGGGATTTGTGCATAAGCCTTATTTTAATAATCCGCCCTGACTTTAAACGGAGCTCGACACGGCCTATCAATTAAATAAAGTCCTCTTTCGCCTCCTCCGAGGAGAGGTGCACGGGTGTGGATGAATAGTGCTGGAATGCAGCCAGGAGTGTATATATATATGGGCGTCAGGAGGAGTGAAAGTGGGGGCCCCCCTGGGACCTGTAATGTGGCCCCTGCCGCTGGGACCCGCTGCGGGAGGACGCGACAGGGCACACGGATGACAGCAGGGAATTAAATGGGGATGCGTCTGGCTGTAAACCGGCGTAAAGCTTTAGGGGATGATTTTTATTTATGGTCCCTCTTTTAAATTTTTCCCAAGTTGACACCTTTTTTTCTACTTGAAGTAAAAATAATTCTAGCAGGGTTGTAATTTAAGAAAAACAGGAGCAAAAGTGGCCACGTTAATAACGAGATTTATTGACCTTTCATGGGGAAGTTAATACTTCCTCAGTGGAGCTTAATGGTTTTTCTACAGGGACAATATTCGGGTCTTTATGGGGATCTGCGCCAGAGTGAGTTTAACCTCAATCGACAGTGTTTTCTTCTGCTGTGGAGTCATAATGATGGGTTTCTTAATTTCATCATAAACACTCATAGATATTGTCCATTCCCGGAGCTTGTGAGGTCTCTTTTTTTAACACGTATCTTCCTTTCTTGCAGAGCCACAATGTTGACGAGGCTGTTCAGTGACCCCTCGCTGCTTCCCGACGTGCAGAAGTACTCCGGCTGGGCGGACGACAGCGACGGAGACGATCCCAAGCTCAAGGAAGAGGACCAGGACACCCACGAGGACATGGACGGCTCCGACCTGAGAGGAGGCAGCCTGTCACAGTCCGAGCACAACGGGGAAGACGACAACGACGACGACGAAATAGATGAAGAGGACGACGGAGAGGACACCGGGGGGGAGAGACCCAAGAAGAGGGGCCCCAAGAAGCGCAAAATGACCCCGGCCCGGATGGAGCGCTCCAAGGTGCGACGGACCAAGGCCAACACGCGGGAGAGGACCCGCATGCACGACCTGAACTCTGCGCTGGACAATCTGCGTAAAGTGGTGCCCTGCTACTCCAAAACGCAAAAACTGTCCAAAATCGAGACGCTGCGTTTGGCTAAGAACTACATCTGGGCCCTGTCGGAGATACTGCGCGCTGGGAAGAGGCCCGACCTCGTGTCCTACGTGCAGACGCTGTGCAAGGGACTCTCGCAGCCCACGACCAACCTGGTGGCCGGGTGCCTGCAGCTGAACTCCCGCAACTTCCTGACCGAGCAGCAGTGTCAGGACGGGAGCAGGTACGGATCCGGCTCCTTCTCCATGCATTCCTACCCGTACCAGTGCGCGCGTCTGTCCAGCCCCCACTGCCAGCCGGGCTCGAACTCGCTCCCGCTCAGGACCCACGGCTACTGCTCCACTTACGAGTCGGGCTACCCTGGGGGCGGATCCCCGGAGTATAACAGCCCCGAGTACGAGGCGCCTCTCAGCCCTCCACTGTGCGTCAATGGCAACTTTTCTGTGAAGCACCAAGGCCCCGCGTCCCCCGAGAACGAGAAGGGGTACCACTACTCTATGCATTACTCCGGCCTGCCAGGCTCCAGGCCCAGCGGGGCCCACAACCTGGTCTTTGGCTCCTCGGGGGCCCGCAGTGGCATTCACTCTGAAAACGTCCTGCCTTACCACGACATGCACTTACACCAAGAACGGGCCCCGGCGTACGACGAACTGAACGCGTTTTTTCACAATTAAAAACGAGAAGCCCCATTGAGCGTAAACATTGCAATCAACAATCTACCGACGGCACACTTTGTGACAAGCGTATACGCACCAGGACATAGAGATTCTGGAGAGATGTTATCATTGGTGTTCTCCATTAATTTATTCAATATTGAACCATTGGTTTGCTATAGTCAGGGATGTAGTGGAGGACAATCCATCTAATCCAGTCTCATTCTGCGCAACACAATTTATCCAGCTTTTAAAAGGCTGACACAAATGTCCAAGAGGAAATTTGATTAACAAATCACAAGGCCCCTGAATATGAGGGAATTTCAAATCATCAATGTTTTTTAAAATGTGAAGTGTGTTTGTATTGATGGTTGTTTGCGTTTTTGAAGACTGGCAGTCAAAGTCTAGCCACTTATTTATTGACCACGACATCACTGGCTGCAGCTGCACCCTGACACTGGCGGCGATTTTTTAAGAAATAGGAATAAATCAATTACCAAGCTAATGCAAATCACATCTACTCGTCTGTAAGTGTGATATTTTGAGTGGAGGGTGTGTTTAGTTGAAATTGTGAAATGTAAAGAAGTTGCAGTGGGAAATGCTGCACCCAGTTAAATGTGCTAGTTGGGTAGTTTTAGAAGAATCTGTTCTCCAGCGAATCAATCCAATTGTTTTACATCTATGCAAAACCCAACGAGACCAGAGAGCGAGGCAGCAAGGCCCAGGAAGACACTGGGTGTGTTTCATCAGCACTGCTGTTGCACGCACGGGTGCGCGCACGCACACACGCACACACACACACACGGACACACACAGGCTTGCACAATTGAATTAACACCCAACGAATCTGGCTGGGTTCGTCAAAATCTTTTAACTTCTAAAAAAAATCATATACATGAAACGAAATCAACTTATTTTCTCATTTTCGTTTTTGACTTATTTACTCGTATTCTGCTACTTGAGCCATTGCACTGTATTTTAATTTAAAAATTGATTCAATATTTAAGTTTTTATTTGAATTTTATCTTCTGTTAAGTTATTATTATTATTATTATTATTGCACGTATTTATTGTGTTGTTTTTGTAATTAATGTTAATAGTCTGTGAAAACGAAGGAATCCTATGTTTTGCTGATCTTTTTTTTTCATGAAATTCAAGTCTTTCAACTTTGTATTCAACCAACTGTGTGGTAAAATAAAAATGACAATAAATGAGACTGTGAAACCTTCTTTTGCTTTTTACACTTATCGAACACACATTGCATCCTGTTACCATTTCCAAATTGAAAATTGAAAATTGGAAATTGAAAACACTTCTTTATATCGAAGTGAATATTTCAGTCACGTGTCTTTGTAGGACATTACAATTATTAAAAAATGAACAGGATTTTTTGCACAGAATAACCCTGCACCCTACATCATTGTTGTTATTGGATAATCCAAGGCGGACCGGGCCTGGTGCCACAACCTGCAGGAGTTCCTCACAGAGCCTCGGGGCCTTCATCTAAACTGGGACAGGAGGGAGAGGGCAGTGCTGCCCATCTTCCCCATGAATTAAAATGGTGCCAATGCATCTTTCCTTTCAGCTCGACAGACACCTCGCACTTACAAAACAGTGTCTTAAAATATATGGAAAGATTTTCACTACAGGTTTTAAAGGAGGAAAAACAAATTTTATGCAAATATTGACCCAGTGTACAGACTGGTCAGACTCTGGACGAGCTGGTAAAGAAATACAAAATATCAGACCAAACACTGTACTCACAAGGTGATCAGGGTCATATTTATAATACATATATTGTCCTCTTCATGTTGTGTTGACCTTTAAGACACGATGTGAGGCAGACAAGGGTTTCAGCACCATGGAGAGCAGCTGCTCCCCAGTCCTGAGATAAAACATTTGGTAAAAAAAACAATAATCCAGACATGTACTGTAGTAAACACGATAGTACTGCAATACTTTATAATTCACTATTATCGCAATGCTTCAGAAGACAGAAAACACTTTTTACATTTTACACCAACATCTCTGGAACACAGACGCTCTGCAGATCTGTTGGTTTCAAGCCAGAATTCGTCATTGAAGCCTTGACCCGTTAAAGAAAAAGGCACGAACACATAAAAAAGGAAACACACCTTCAGTTTTTTAATACATATTTTTAGATACATAATACATTCCTGGAATGAGCACTGATTAAGTTGTAGCCCTACTTGTTGAAAAAGTTTGCAAGTGTAAGTTTATTTCTCTTCTAATCCTGTGAATAAAACAACACATCTTCAACACCACTAACAACAAGGTTTAAACATGTATATGTATAAATGGCATTTTTGATTTCCATGCTTTGACAATGCATTAAACATTACATATAAATTATGAAGTCGACCCCCCCTCCCCTTTCACAGTTTCACCTCTTAACTTTGAATCTCATATTTATGTCATACAGTTAAAAATGGATTTATGTGGCATTATAAATACATGGGTTTATCTGTTTAAATCAATTAAATCTGTATGTTTATTGATGTATTGTAAACAGCACGCACCCGTGGTGCGCGCACACACACACGTTAAATGACCACATATGAAAGGTTAATATACATAATAATCTTTCTTTAACGTACAATGATCAAATGATACAAAAAAACACACACACACACACACGTCACACACACACACAAACACACACGTGACACAGTGCAAGGGGCAGCCGTTGCCACCCCGGCTGGGTTTGGAGCGCTGCCCCGGGACCCATATGTTCCCCAAAAATTCCCTGGTGCTCTCTGCTGCATGCGGACAGACAGGCACTCAAACACACACTCACAAACACACACGCACACGCACACACACGCACACACACACACATACACACACACACACACACACTTTGGTGGCGAGCAATGGTGACCAATATATTCCACCAATACCAATACTTGTAACAGATTAATTCAAGATTTATTTTCCAACGTATTTCTGAAAAATAAAAAAAACTTTTGTGGGAATCAGCACGGATTTACGGCCTGTGTGTGGGTTAAATATTGATCGTGAGAGATTATCAATTAAATTTAAAAAAAAAATTATTTTAAACAACAGGGGGAAAAACAAGATGAGGATCATTCATTTCATTTTTGGAGCAAATTACAAAACTACCAATAATTTCCCCGTAATAATCCTTCCAGCTTGTTTAATAAGAATCAAGTTTCCCAATAAAACCAGCTTTGAAAGTTTGGTTATTAGAGGAACAAGTCATTTTCGTATGTTAGATCTTAATCAATACCAACATGAGTTTTTAAACTATTAATTAAACTTTTAATAAAAAACAACTGCAAATGTAACTATAAAAAGGTGATTTTGCAGAACAATAATGCATTCAATAATTAATTACAGTCTTTGAACGTGTTTTTACAACGGAAAAATGTGTTTATATGGTGGAATATTAGGAAAAATAATAATTATCTGAATTAAGATGATATATCTTCGAAAACATCTTAAATTTAAATGTAGAAATTATATTTTAATTTATCACTTGTAGCTCGATTAGTTTCTCGTTTTAAGACTATGGTGCAAAATATATTATTTTAGGTAATGGAGGACCGGATGACGGTTTAGTGCGTGAAATATTATTTTAAAATAATTCCTAATCAGGCAATAAATTGAGATTCAATTTCAGTATTTCGTGGATGTGGTGCATGTTTTAGTTTCATGCATTGCCCAGTCTTAAAGGGTCAATATAAAAATACCACCTAACACAACATGTTCCGTTTGGCAGGTGCGGGCCTACACTTCTCCACCTGTGAGTGCACTCGTTATGTCTGAGCACCTGATGGGAATCGAACCTGCGGGCCTGTAGTGCTGGCTCGGGTTATGGAAAACCGCCGAATGAAAAACCCTGAGGCCCTCTCTGCTGCTCTGTTACACTTTTATCCTTTTAAGGCCTCTATTTTCTTTTTGGCCTCGTCAGCAAAGTAGAAAAAAACGGGAAAGTTGCATTGCATTTGCCAAAGTGAAGTCAGGCAGCAGTGGGAGAGGGCATCGATCAAAAAATACTCCCCGACCCTCCCACACCACCTCCTCTTCCTCTTCCCTCCACAGTCCAGGGAGAGGAAGATGGAGAGATGGAGGCTGGCAGGCTGGCGGAGGAGAGCCGTGCCAAGTCCCTTAATGTTCCCCAGCAGCAGCACCAGGAGCTCCGGAGAGGACAACCCAGCGCCTGCGCCCGTGTGCCAGTTCACCGGGCCAAAGTGCCACTGCTGGGAGGAGTCGATGTTTCTTTCCTAATTTTTGCAGCATCTGTTCATTATCCAGGACGTTTAAAAACGAGAGCGCTCATCCCGAGTAACCCTTCACACGCACACCCACAGACACACGCGCACGCACGGCAGCGAGGCAT
Organism: Limanda limanda; assembly: GCF_963576545.1. Classification (NCBI taxonomy): domain Eukaryota; kingdom Metazoa; phylum Chordata; class Actinopteri; order Pleuronectiformes; family Pleuronectidae; genus Limanda; species Limanda limanda. Next base: position 8,912,027 of record NC_083652.1, read on the forward strand.
TTTTCCTGTGAGGAGAGAGAGAGTCGGCCAATGAATATGCATCTCCCCGCTTAACGTTATGTTGTACACGAGCTCATGCATTGAAAGAAGGAGGCTGTGTTGCACCATCAGAATTAAACTGGTTGTTGACAAGCATTGGATGTAGTAACCTTGTTATACACACACACACACACACACAGACACACACACACACACACACACACACACACACACACACACACACACAAAAAAACACGCGCCATTTTAAAAGAAACAAAGTCAACTCCCTGAAACGATTAAGATTCTGTTGTAAAAACTAAAAAAAAGTAGTTTGTTTGGCTCAGTCTGTGTGTGTGTGTGTGTGTGTGTGTGTGTGTGTGTGTGTGTGTGTGTGTGTGTGTGTGTGTGTGTGTGTGTGTCATTAAACTGTAATTCTAAAAAGGTGTCACATAAGAAACTCAGATGACTTTTACTTATTTCAAATATTGTTTAAAAATATAAAGTAGTTCTCAGTTGTTTCTTTAAATCACATCATTCCCAATCAAATAATCATCTTTTTAATACATTTCTACCCACCCCACCCCCCCTCCCTATTTGTGTGAATTAATCCTTTAATACTTTGCAGTTATTTTTCGCAAATGAAAGTCTTAACTTGCATTAGCAGTCGGTCCAGTCTTGCTTATGAAAGGGAGAGAAAAAAAAACTTCCTGTGACACTCTGTGCTCAGGATGAAAAGTGAGTGAATGAATCTCGCTGTTTAAATTATCATGTTCGTGCCCACTCTTTTTCTCACTCAACTTGGTAGAGTGTTTGTCCGACATAACAGTCAATAGTGCGATTATCAAAATGTCACAAGCACTATGGTGTGAATTCCAATTAACGTCTAGCTAAAATAATAACCTAGTGTTTTATATATTTTTTGGTTGGGGTTTTTTTGTGTGCAAAATGCAGCTATCAGTTGAAAGTATGGATGAAAAACATGTTAGGAATTAAAGTGTTTTTCGGATTCCATGCAGAGGGGGGAAAAATAATCTGGTCAGGAGCTTGTGAGCGTTTGCAATCTGTCGGTGATTAAAAAACAAACCGTGAGGCGATGCCGTTGAAATGAACACAGCTCTTACTTAAAACAAACACACATTCATTTGAATAAGTTAAGTTGAGTTAAAACCACGACAAACAGAGGTCACACACACAACGCCTGGTGAACTTGGAAAACAAACATTTTCCACATGTGCACGGAGGAAACAATCGTGCACACATCGGCCAACCTCACTGCCAGACTGTATATGCCAGTGCACCCCCCCCCCCCCCCACACACACACGCACACACACACACACACACACTGGCAGACAAGGGAGCGGGCCTGTCACTGGCAGGCCGCTCAGAGGAAATTCCACAACATCTGTTTGTTATCACACACAATGGGGCACGGTGCAGCACAGGCAGTGGGGCAGAAGAGCAGGCAGGAGCCTAAACTGAGAGTGTGCTATACTGCTGGAGGTCCTGCCAAGGGAGAAACCAGGGGGCTCCAGGAGGTGGAGGAGGAGGAGGAGGAGGAAGTGGGGGAGGAGGGGGCAGGAGGTTGGAAGCACAGATATGAACACTAGATATCTCGGCCGCGTTGCCGGCCAACGGAGACGAACGTCACCACATGGCGGCCATCTTGTTGCGGGAGGCTCTCTCACCCATAACATTGTGTTGGTAGTGGTAAATAACCATAACTTGCTCAATTTTCAACCGATTTTGAAACGGTCTGGTTTGTTATAAACGTCAGAGATGTAGATATGACACTGTGTACTTATGAATAATTATGTTATTTTCTAAAAAAAATTAATAATTTATGCAGTGTCATAACTACATCTCTGACGTTTATAACAAACCAGACCGTTTCAAAATCGGTTGAAAATTGAGCAAGTTATGGTTATTTACAACTACCAACACAATGTTATGGGTGAGAGAGCCTCCCGCAACAAGATGGCCGCCATGTGGTGACGTCCGGCTCCGTCGAGCGAGATATCTAGTCTTTATATATATCTATGGTTGGAAGGGGGGGGGCGGTAAAAGAGGCAGGAGAGCACCGGATAAAGGGTGGACTGGGAAGACGGAAGGTGGAGATCCGGTGGAGCGCCAGGTAGGTGTCAGCATAGACATATATAAAAACTAGATGCGTTGCCGGCCAACGGAGCCGGACGTCCGCACATGGCGGCCATCTTGCCAGAGGTTGCTCGCTCACCCATAACATTGTGTTTGTAGTGGTAAATAACCATAACTTGCTAAATTTTAACCGATTTTTAAACGGTTTGGTTTGTCATAAACGTCAGAGATGTAGATATGACACTGCATACTTATGAATAATTATGTTATTTTTAGTGCTGTCAGTTAAACGCGTTATTAACAGCGTTAACGCAAACCCATTTTAATGCCGTCAATTTTTTTAACGCGAGATTAACGCAGAGCTGCAGCTTCAGTATCTGTGTTCGCCTCCAGTCTGACCTGCCCTCGCTTTTTGTTTTAATATTTCGCCAACTTAAATATATATTTTTAAGCTATTGTAGCCTCCCCGCTTACACAGGACACGGAACTTCTTTGTGGTTTAGTAGCTTTAATTATCCTCTACACGAACATGTGCACTTCTCGCTCTTCCTCTGTCACTTGCACACATCAACAACCCTTCACTTCTTCATTGACCCCCGATCCCCAAACAACCCCATCCTATTGGTCTAAACAGTCACATGTCCTACCCCGACCCCTTCCCTGACCCTCAGGATATCAGAACGCTCCTTCAACACAGTGTTTTACTGAACATACGTCAAAACCAAACATAAAAATAAACCCAGTCCGTTACACTATTAGGCTGCAGCTATATGTTTTTATTTATTTCAAAATAGGGTACTTCTTATTTCATACATTTTCCACAAATATGGGGAGGACTCAAATAGCCCTACAAAGTTCTGTGTTTAATTTATTTCAAAGTAGGCCGACACTTGCCTGTGTATTTTGTTTGTTTATTATTTTGTTGCTTGTCTGTTTGAGTAGCTGGCTGAAAGCGAAGAAGTAGTACGCTTACCTTTTATTGGTTATCTAACTGTTACGGTTCATTGTTTCTGAAATAAGAGGCCTGACTGCTATGTTCACAGCAAATTTGAAAAAAATAAGTCCTAAACAAGCTGAGTCCTTGTTTACCTGAAATGTGAACTTTATAATTTTACTTTGTACCGCCCTGTTTGGCATTGTTGTTTTTCAATAAAATAAAACATTTGCATAAAGCAAGCCAATCCACTTTTCCATGTTGATAAGAGCATTAAAATGGAAAAAAAATTATGGAAAAAAAAGTAAATGAAGAAACATTTAGAATAGATACAAATTTGCGATTAATTGCGATTAAACTATGACATTAATGTGATTAATCGCGATTAAATATTTTAAACGTTTGACAGCACTAGTTATTATCTAAAAAATTGAATAACTGATGCAGTGTCATAACTACATCTCTGATGTTTATAACAAAGCCGGCCGTTTAAAAATCAGTTGAAAATTGAGCAAGTTATGGTTATTTAAAAAGTAAGTACCACTACAAAACAATGTTATGGGTGATCGAGCAACCTCTGGCAAGATGGCCGCCATGTGCGGACGTCCGGGTCCGTCGAACGAGACATCTAGTGGTGTCAGGCCTTTGGCGGGTGGCCAGACTCAGGCTTTGCATGGGGGTTAGGGGGGGGGGCCAGATGTTGACGTGAGTGTGTGTGTGGGGTATGTGTTTGTTCAGAGACTACAGAGTGTGAGCAGAAAGTCTTCTTGACCTGCCCGACAAATCTTCATCATCCTCCTCACCCCCCCAGTTGCTGCATGCTCCGGAGGGTCCGGCAGTGGGGGGGTGTGGCTGGCCTCTGTTTAGGAGGTTAAGTAGGAGTGTGCACGGGGACGCAACTGGATCAGAGGGGGGTGGGGGCTGGGTGGCGTGCATGGGGTGGTGGGGGGGTCATGGCTGGTCTGCACAGATGGCGTGTGTGCATGCGTGCCTGCGTGCGCGTGTGTTATGATAGGGTTGGATGATGCCCTGGTCACATGGGCAGCAGTAATTGGCCTCCATATTGACCAGTTTGCAGTGCTGGGGGGCGGGCAGTCTCCCAGCTGGACCTGTCAGATGGCATCGCATCCACCTCACTGATCACCCCCCCCCCCCCCCGGACGACCTCCGCACCTCTCCCCCCTTTTCCCTTTCATCTTCGCCCTTCTTTTTCCTCAACCCTTCATCTGGCCTCCTCTCCATCACCTTTAATCCCATGTTGCCCGCTCCGTCCATCACATCCTCTCTTCACTTCTGGTCTGAACCTAAAGGGAAAACTCTGCACTTCACAGTATTAACCGATAAACTTCTTCCTGAAGAAGTTGTTCTGTTGTTCTTAATCAGCGTGGGTTAAGACGGGAACGCAGGAATGTTCATGTTTTTACCAACAAATAAATGCAAATCTGAACATTTTAAGAACATTAAAAATGTATTTCCCCAATTATGCGGGCATTAATGTAAAGGTATGTTTAAGGAAGAATGAGGTGAGACAATAAAAAAAGGCAATGGAATAAAACATTTATTTATTTTAAAAAATACACAGAATATGTACATAATATATACACCGTTCACGACTTAAACATTGTGTGTAGATAAAAGTAGGGTAACGGGTCAAGTGCAATGGCACAGGATAATTGCATGAGGATGTAAACTATATTTGTGCATTACGTGTATGGAGATATTCAAATACACATATAGATATATATGCATATATCAACTATAATAAAGATTCAGGCAGGTATGGTATATAAAATGCACCCAAAAGGAGGCAAGTACCCAATTTCATTAAATTCTCAAACTGGCAGAAAATAAAAGTATTATCAAAAATCATCTTAACCATAATGAAATCTGAACAGATCATGCAAGTCTATCAACAAACTGTCGGTTAATTTCAGGATGATTCTTGTGCAAACATTTGCTTTCAATTACCTCACCCGACTTGTACACTTATTTTAAAGGAAAACAAATATCTTAAATCCACAACAGGACTCAGACTCATGAGATATTTCCCTTCTTTATTTTTACAGTGTTATGGTGTAAAACAGACCTCTGTGTATCTGAGTGACTTCTCGCATGGTATCACCCTCCCACCCGGAGCAGTAATGGTGTGTGTTTTGCTGCGAGATGCCCGACTGTGAGGAGTTAGCGCTATAGAAAGGATTTCATCCCAGACTTGGCAGGGGAGGGTCTCTGGGTAAGTAGAGAACAATCGTCTCTCCTCCGGTCCTGTCAGCCAGCAAACACAGAGAGCTGGCACACGCTCAGTGGGAAAAAGAGCGGGAGTGTCAAGGTGGGGTGGTGGAAACACACACATACATACATAAACTCACACACACTCATCCCGTCCTCGCAGCACAAGAAACGGGTTCTGATGATGCCACCGGGGGGTTGTGGGATGACAAGCTGGTTCTGCGCAGTGGATGGGAGGACCTCATGAAACTAGTCTGTAAAAATGACCACAGTGTTAGCCTGCTGTCAGACTAGCAGACAGAGAGAGAGAGGGAGGGGAGAGAGGAAAATAGAGATGGAGAAGGAGAGGAAGAGATTGGCAGATGTCAGGATTTCAAATTTTTAACTATAGTCTTTGCTGACAGAATTCTTAACTATAAAGATAGAAGTATTTTTAGTTAGATATTAGGCCTTCATACAAAGAATTTTTGCAATAACATTTTGATTCTCAGAATGTTCAATCTTGAACCTAGCTGGAAATGTGTGTGCGTTACATTGATGGTCAGTCTCACAGCGGTCTGATAAGTTCTGGAGGTCGGACAGAGCGACTTTGTTGACTTCATGTTTAATTTCGAGGATGTGAATGTTGACACAGTCAGGATTGTTTTGCTATAGCAGAAAACATAATAATAATCTTTTCTCCAATTGAAAATATTCTTTGGCCGTCATGGCATCTGCTGGGTCAAGGCCTTTCATGAAGTAAACAGGTTGCCGAGCAACTATAGCGTCATTGGGAGTGTCTACTTCCGTATTCCAAAAGCCAGGAGGATGGATTACGCCTGCGCACTTACGAGGAGGGAGGAAAGAAGATCTACTGTTATAAAATGGACAGACGCCGGATGTTCGTGGCGCTCTGATAGAACTAGTGTACTAGAGGCCCATTGCTTTGCTGTAACCTGCTCATTGTTTCCTAAATAAATACTTGATTGAAAAGACCGAGTTCGGCTCTTCTTCTCCCATGTCTGCCCGCTCTGCCAGGGGACGCTCACACGGGAATACACGTCTAAGAGTTTCTCTGTGTTTTCAATATACACTCGTGTGGACAAGTGTCTTGATCCTGCAGCTCTTTCGCTCTCTGTGCTGAACACATGCAAACGCAGGAGTCTGAACTGCATGCTGTGTGTGCATGCATGCATGTGCGCCTTTATGCGTGAGCAAGAATGAGGAGGTGGAGGAAGAGGGGGAGAGGAGGGTGATGTGTGTTTGTGTGTGTGTGTGTTTGTGTGGAGGAGGGGTGTGTGTGTGTTTGTGTGTGCACGTTTAAATTCGGTGACATCTGTTCATTACAACTAGAGTGTGTTTATTTTTATACAGCCAGCCACAAGCAGAGAGCTCGACTGGCACCGCTGGTTAATGTACCAGCCCGCTACGACGGGGAGGCAGATGAAATATTAAACCGGCAGACAGAGAGAAGGAGGAGAGGAGCGAGGACAAAGGCAGAGAAAGAGGGGAAATGATAAGATAATATGTGACAAAAAAATGCACGCGCACAGTGTCTACACCCACGCACACAAAGTCTCCATTCTGATCCTATTAAGGAGAGAGACACCGCCAGTGCAGAGGCCTCGAACACTTCACTCTGCATGAGTCTCTGCGAGAGAGAATAGGGAGGTGGAAATGGTTCAGGACAGGTGATGCCTCGTGGAAACAGGTTGCCACGCACACGGATGTTGCCGTGCTCGTCCTCATCAAACGGAATTCGGAAAGCATCGTTCTCCGAATGTACAACATATGGTGAAAATTAAAAAATCAGTTCATGCTAGAGAGGACACTTCAGGCAACAGACGACATTCAGAATTTGCTACCGAGAGCAGAGCTTAAAACTACACTTCTGTACCAAGGTCAGTGCTCGTTTGGTGCATTTACTGTGTTTAGAAAGTGTTGTACAGAGGCAGAGACGTCTCACACACGTCGTTATTGGAGAACACAAACACGAAAGCCACAACACAACTGCAACATTTTTCTATGTTGTTTCTTTTGCATTCATGTCGTGTCTTTGCAGTTGCCTTTTTACGTTAATGCGCTTGTGTTTGACGTCTCGGCCGCCGTAGTACTGAGTCTTAAAAGAGTTAAAGTGCTTTGATGCTTTTGTGTCTACAGCTGTGAGACCTGTTAGGATTTCAAATTTTTAACTATTGTCTTTGCTGACTGAACTCTTAACCAAATAAAGATAGGAACAGTTTTAGCTATATAATAGGCCTTCATACAGATTATTAGCAATAACCTTTTGATTCTCAGAATGTTCAATCTTGAAACTAGCTGGAAATGTGTGTGCGTTACATTGATGGTCAGTCTCACAGCGGTCTGATAAGTTCTGGAGGTCAGACAGAGTGACTTTGTTGACTTAATTTTGTGACATTGTTTAGTTTCGAGGATGCGAATGTTTACACAGTCAGGATTATTTTTGATGAAGCAGAAAACATAATAATCTTTTCTCCAACTGTTAACACCTTTTGCCCGTCATGGCATCTATAATTGTCTGTTCATCAGTTAGTCAATACATTATAATGTGTATTTTGTATTTCCTGTGTGGCTTTTTGTTGGAGGATTTTTGCAAAAACTACTAAACCAATTGATCATAACTACTGGGACTGCTGGGCCTTGGTGCAGATCCATTCTAGTAAATCCTGCTTCTGTTCCCCTATGCATGGAGAACCAAAGTAACCACAACTCCTGACCAAGAGGGTGAACAGTAGAAGCAGCACAGCACTTCTCCTGCAATCATTCAAAACCAGTCCTTTGCATCAACAAGCCCCCTGTACTCAACCCACCCCCCCAACGCCCCCACCTCTCCCTCCCCTTCCACCGCCCCCAGACCCACCGCTGCCCCGGCCCCACTCCCTCCGCTCCCCTGGGACAGCCTGCTCTGGAATGCCGCTCATGGGGAAGAATCTCGCTGCAGGCGCTCAAGATGTCACATGTGTCCCAGAGACGGAGAGAGAGAGGCAGACTGGGAGAGGTGTGGCAGGTACAGTGCACTGCTTTCTACAAGGATATGACAGGTTGTCTGCGTCTGCATCTATCCTGGGTGTGTGTGTCTGTGTGTGTGTGTGTGTGTGTGTGTGTGTGTGTGTGTGTGTGTGTGTGTGTGTGTGTGTGTGTGTGTGTGTGTCTGTGTGTGTGTGTGTCTGTGTGTGTGTGTACTTCTATCATCGTGACGACCAGACTGTTACTCGTTAGGAATCAAGGACGTTTTGGGAAAGCGAGGACATTTCAGGCCTCACAGCTTCCTGTTTGACGGTTGAGACGAAGGTTAATTTAGACTTATAGTGACAATTTAGCTTGGGTTAGGGTAAGTCATTTATTTGGTATGGTGGACATACATCTGTTTACACAATCACGTTATGGGGACAAAAAGCAAGTTCCCATTATGTTAATTGTTGCATTTTAAGTTGAAGACATGTAATAAGAATAGGTTAGGGTTTATGTTGAAGTTGAAGTTGAAGTTGGAGTTGAAGTTAAGGTTAAGGTTAAGGTTAGGTTAAGTTTATGTTAAGGTTAGTTTTAGATTAGGGTAAACGTTTATGTTTAAATTTAGATAGGTCACCAGGAAATCAATGATATTCAATGTAATGGCCTTTAAAATCATAGAGACATTGGTGTATGTGTGTGGGTGTGTGTGTGTATGTGTGTGAGTGACAGATTCCCAGATTAAAGATTTAAAGGGTTCAGATTAACAGGCTCAGGACACAGTGCCCTGCTCTGAGCAAAAGGGAATTAGGATGGCATTAACTGCTCCTCTGCACCAGCACATTAGCCATTCATTACCGTGCGGTTGCACAATCAGTACCAGGCCGCCCCCTTATTCCCCTCTGTGTTATTGCATTCATGACAATGTCAACATGGTAGGATGCTTTGTTTGTTAAATATCACTTATTAGCAAACATTTGTCGCATGCCTTATATTTCTAAAACAATTCCAGGAACAGAAATAAAGTATGCTACATTATTTTTATTGGTTCAGCACCGTCATATAAAACGTGAGTGTGTTCCACTGCTGACAAAAAACAGGGTCGAAGCCAAAATGCTGGAGAGCCACAGCTGGCCTCTCCACTGCACGGAAATCTCTACGCCAGCATGTCAGAAAACAGGATTGCTCTGCGATAATTAATGCATCCTAATCCAAACAACAGGTCGGTCGGTGTGAGGTTGTGTCTGGAGGAGAGAGGGCAACTTTTATCCGGCGACAAAAAGTTATTACTCTAAGGGTAGATAATTCTCAGAGACAACAAAGCAGAGCCAGAAAAAAAGAATCTGTGGTATTGTGGTTTGAAGCTTGTTTGGGCCAATATTTGTCATCGCACACACGGACACTGGAATGGAACAAGTCACCATTTAAAGTTGCCAATTAAAAATACAACAAGCCAAAAAAAGGAGCGGAGTGGAAATGAGAGAGTGGCTCTTCCAGGAATTGGATGTGCAAAGGCTCACAGTAATGTGTGTGTTTTCACTGAGCTCCTCCTGGAGGGACTCGGAGACAATTTGAAACTCAACAAAAACAAATCTTTAAACATTTCCTCTCCTGTGAAGCCGAGGTAAAGAAAAAGAAAATTAAAACAAAATCAATATTTTTTATTATGGCAGTGTATCAAGGGTCATGCCGATTAAAGAACCCTCTGCAGAATCATCATCTGAACCTGCAGCTCGGTTCATCCTCATCGCTCTGTACAGGAGGCAGATGGTTTAAGTAAATTTAACAAATCCACTGTGCACTGTTACGAAGCTTGCAAAATTCCGGGAATATCCAAAGTTGGAAACTTTCCATGGGAATTAACGGGAATATACGGGAATTAACGGGAATAAACAGGAATATACGGGAATTAACGGGAATAAACTGGAAATGTTGTGGGTAATTTATACTAACTGTATTTACCTTGATAAATGAATGGAAATAGGCTAGATGAAGAGATGAACAATCCTCAATCAGCATGCTAATATATTATCCCCAGTAATATCATCGAAACTTATACCTGACTAGTCCTGCACACTACAGCAGGTCCAATAGGGCTGAAGTGTGCAGGATGCTGGGAATTATCTGTGCATGTGATGGAAGAATGAACAGTGGAGGGTTGAAATTCAACGTGCAGCGTGTGCTGCATTCAATACATCTTTAAAATAGAGTTTTGAATGATGTTTTTATTGGTCAGCGTTTAATTTGCGTATTTATTTTTTTTCTTCAAAATTCCCGAGCTAAACTTGGAAAGTTTCCGGAAAGTTTTCTGGAAATTTACCGGGAACTTTCCGCCCCTTTGCAACACTAACTGTAACTGCTCAACACACACAGTGAGTGGCGAACACATCGAGGCCTTTAGCAGCTAAAGAGCCAGATATTGTGTTCAAAGCAAAACTCTCCGTCCCAGACAAACCTCAAATCAACAAGCCCACTGCACTCACAACCTTCCCCATCACTTCCACCGCCCGCAGTGCCACCACTGCCCGGCCAGCCAGAGCCACAGATCTTCCTCACTTTTTGGATGCTTAATTCTGCCGTAGATTTATTTCTAAATAGATGACATTTACATTTTTGCCAACATCTGCCCAAACATATGTCCAAGACGACTCTGGAGCGGCTTTGGGACAAGTCTCTGTCTGTCCTTGAGTGACCGAGTCAAAGCCCAGACACACAACCCTCAGAGAACATCTGTGGAGAGACACGGAAGACGCTTCCCATCCAATCTGACGGAGCTCGGCAGGATCTTCCTGGATATAAATGGGATAAACTCTTTGAATTTAGCTGCGCAAAAGAGGCAGAGCTGCAATTGCAGTCAAAAGATCTTGTATCTCGTATCTTGTAACTTTCTGAAGCCAGAAACATGATTCCAAACGAATGATCTGTGACTGCTGGACGCTTATTGTTTGTTCACAGGTTTGTCATATTAAAAAGTGACAAAATACTGTCCTCACATCTCTGCAGAAATAGCCAAAGAGGTAATTTCAGGTTTAAGAAGCGACAGGGCATATTGAAAATGTGTTAAATTCGAGAAAGGCTAGAAGAACCACAGTGTGAAACACAGGCTTACGAATCCTCCCCTCCTTTTAGAGTTGCACCGAGGTGTCACCGTGAATTTGGCATCGTTAAATTGATGCTTTTAAAAAATGCAGATGAAGCGCCTCACACGGAATCACACGTCCGATTCACTGAGGCGCGCCACAAACTCCTCGGCCCCCGAAAAACTCTTCCATGTTTTTTTTCCCCGGCGCGTGCCAAGAGAGATGTGAAGACATGGATTGACACACCAGCTCTCCTCCAAAGCCTTCCTCCTCAGCCTGGCCAGATTAAGGGATTACCAGGCAAGGCGAGCACTAAAGCTGGCTAATTCTCACCCAAGCACAGAGCGCTCAGGCTACCCAGAGCTCCTCAGAGCAGCTGTGTGGTGGAGGGAGGGAGGGATGGAGCCCCCCCCCCCCTGCCTCTGAGGAACCAGAGGAGAAGAGATAGAAATCAAAGCATCACTCAAACGGCTTTCTCTCCATGGTGCTGATGATTTTTCGGTTAATTAGTACAAACTGCTTATAGTTCACACACACACAGTCAAACTTCTTTGCACTCTGCGTATAGAGCAATCTGCCAATCTTGTGTTTGTCTTTTCTTTTTTGTTTTGCTCTTTAGTTCATAAAGTGAGTTTGTGTGTGTCAGAACATTTGCCTCATGCCGATTTTTGATCTTTGTCTTAATCCGTTAAGTGTCAGTGCATTACAAATGTATTTTTTTGATGGTTTAACTTTATTCAACAGCTGACTACTGTGATAAAGGAAATAAGGGGTAAAAAAAGCAAACGTCCACGGCCAGACGTGGTAACAAACATGATTTCATGGTGCCTGCTGCAATGGAAAGTTTCATATTGTCATGTTTGTTTGTTCTTAAATGTCTTTGTTTAATTGAGAAACCTCTGTGAGACCATCTGAAACTTATCTGCTCATCCACTGATTCTGCTTTGTATCAAACAGAAAAAGCCATGAGCTCAGATTGACCTCTGCACAGTGGAACTGGGAGAAAATCTGGAATCACCTCGGCCAGTTTGATCTGGTTCTGTGTTGTCTGCTGAACGATTGACCCATTTGCAAAATCTTGAATAAAACTCAAAAGACAACTTGGTTTTTGTTGAATTTCCACCGGGAGCCTTAACTCGTGAGCCAATATAGCATCTGTATTGGCTTCCTGTTTGTTTTCGCCTTGATTTAATTGTTTATTTAGTTAATTGTGTTGTTGTTTTATCCTTTTGTGAAGCACTTTGTAACTTGGTTAAAAAAAAACAACGCTCTACAAATAAAGCTTATTAGTATAATTATCTCAGGGAAATGAAGTTTTATTGCACCGAATACAATCAAACCAGGAAACAAGACAGAATACACGACAATGGCTCCACTCAATCGGGTCCTTAGTGATAATGTGATCTTTGCAGTTACACTGATTAGGATCCATCAAATGACAGGTCACGCTGATTTGCCGAACACAGCTAGGTCCCACTGCTATCATAGCGTCAGGGTAAACTATCCCCACCTTCACGACTATTAGTGGAACTGAACTTTCCTACTTCTTTTTCATAATGACAAAGCATTGTATTGAAGTTACTGATTATGTCTTTTCATCGACCTACATTGGAAGGACTATTTAGAGGACTAGTCCGAACATGCAATAAATGGAGCATCGTGTATTTAGCCATTAAGAGAGATTGCTGGTAAACTAGTGGTGGTCGAATTATTTGGCTTTTATTTGAAGGAGATCCAACCCCAGCCTGTCGACCATCCACAACACCTACAACATTCACTACTGTGGCTGAACAAAGGTTGGAGGATTGGCCGAACACAAAGGCAAAACAATGAGGCTCGGGAATATGGTTTCCCTGCAGTGTTCCATCACACCCATTCATCTTAAGTTTGCGTGCACTTTGGAGACCCGAAGCAAGCAAACGGCATCCATCTCCGCTCGCGTGCGGCAAACAAGAGGAAAGGCGGTGAAAGAGAGAGAGAGAACGAAAACAGACTGGGATAAAGACGGAGGAAGAGAGAGGGGCCACGGTTTGGGCGCGTGCTCTCCAGCGGGCAGAGGACAATGCAGAGCTGGCAGAGTCGCTGCCGTGTGCCAGAGGGAATAGAGTGCCACATGGTGCCCCTTATGAGCAGGGCCAGCCTGGGGGGGGTTGTGATGGGCCACAATGCATGTGCGCGCGTGTGTCTGCTTTTGTGCATGCACGTGTGCGTACATGTGTATGCATGACCATCCCATAATATATAGAAAAGGTGCAGAGACAAGAACGATGCGTCTTCAAGTTTTAGACGGAAAATATTTAGATTGATGTGTGTGTTAGAGTGTAAAACTGGTTGTTTGTGTGTCTGTGTGTGTGTGTGTGTGTGTGTGTGTGTGTGTGTGTGTGTATAAGGGAGGGGGGGTACAAAAAGGTGGGGCACAGGGTGTGTGTGGAGTGGGGGGGGAGTCCCAGTTCCCTTTTGCATCTTAAATTCCTCAACATCTGTTCAACCCCTTCTCTGTGGTAGCAGCAGCGGGTTGTGATGTGTGTGCGTTACGCGTGCATGCGTGTTTGTGTGTGTTTGTACGGGTGCATGTGTGTCGTGTGTACGCGTGTGCGCGTCTGTCTGCATATGTACATGCTCTGCTGAAGGTGCTGGTTGTTACCCGCACCTTAATTAGAAGGAGACAGAGACTCATTTTCGACAATACCTGCAGGTAATGTGGAGCGCTCGCAGCGAATACAAACAAGGAGCCATTCATCTCTGCTCCCAGGACCGTGACCCAAATTACATCTCCAGTTCAATACCTCTGATCACAACCACAGTTCGCCGCCAGTGACACAATGAAACTAAAGTGTACTCTTCCATCACATTCAATGGGGGAATCGTTTGAGGAGTGTGGCCGAAGCCGGGCCACAGATGAACCAACTAGGTCAAAGTGAACGGCCCAAGAGTGTGTCCTCAGCGGCTACGCCCGAGCGCATTCAGCAGCCGTCTAGCACAGATTCGAAGAAGTCACTCAGAGATGTGGGTTAGCATTAGCATGCCATGTGTACATATGAATGTGGAATGACAAAGATTTTCTGAGATGAAATATTTAGGTCCTATGCGGCACCGAGTGAGCGAGAGCGACAACAGAATCGACGCCCAAACGTACATAAGCTTTATCGTTCTGGAGTCTGTCGAATGTTACTCATGCTTAGAACTCCCATTTAATATCACTTTAAACTACAATTCCAATAAAAACTGAACTTTGAATTACACCACGTTCATTTGAAACTGCACCAAATAAATTTCTTTTCAGATTCCATGGATTTGTGTATAAAACAGTTGTGTCTGTTTGTTTGTTGGTCAGTTTCTTTGTTTGTCAATCAAGAATACACAAAAACAACAAAACTGATTTACACCAAACTTGATGGAAGGATTGGACACATTATATTTTGGTGCCGATCTGGATCAAGGGGGAGGTCCGGGTATTTCATTTCACTTTCTACAACAGTGCAAAATAGGGCGCTTCAACATTTTTGTTTATTTCTCAGTTAAAAAGACTAGGCACATTTAGGGGACTGATATTACACACACACACTCACAGACGCCCAAACGTACATAAGCTATATCGTTCTGGAGTCTGTCGAATGTTACTGATGCTTAGAACTTCCATTTAATGTCACTTTAAACTACTATTCCACTAAAAACTGAACTTTGTATTACACCACGTTAATTTGACACTGCACCAAATAATTTATTTTCAGATTTCGTAGGATCTTGTGTAATAAAACAAATGTGTCTGTTTGTTTGTTGGTCAGTTTCTTTGTTTGTCAATCAAGAATACACAAAAACAACAAAACTGATTTACACAAAACTTGATGGAACGATTGGACATATTACATTTTGGTGCCGATCTGGATCAAGGGGCAGGTCCGGGTATTTCATTTCACTTTCTACAACAGTGCAAAATAGGGAGTTTCAACATTTTTGTTTATTTCTCAGTTAAAAAGATTAGGCACATTTAGGGGACTGATATTACACACACACACACACACACACACACACAGACGCCCAAACGTAAGTAAGCTATATCGTTCTGGAGTCTGTCGAATGTTACTGATGCTTATAACTTCCATTTAATATCAATTTAAACTACTATTCCACTAAAACTTTGTATTGCATCACGTTCATTTGACACTGCACCAAATAATTTATTTTCAGATTTCGTAGGATCTTGTGTAATAAAACAAATGTGTCTGTTTGTTTGTTGGTCAGTTTCTTTGTTTGTCAATCAAGAATACACAAAAACAACAAAACCGATTTACACCAAACTTGATGGAAGGATTGGACACATTACATTTTGGTGCCGCTCTGGATCAAGGGGCAGGTCCGGGTGTTTCATTTCACTTTCTACAACAGTGCAAAATAGGGCGCTTCAACATTTTTGTTTATTTCTCAGTTAAAAATATTAGGCACATTTAGGGGACTGATATTACACACACACACACTCACAGACGCCCAAACGTACATAAGCTATATCGTTCTGGAGTCTGTCGAATGTTACTGATGCTTATAACTTCCATTAAATATCACTTTAAACTACTATTCCACTAAAAACTGAACCTTTTATTACACCACGTTCATTTGACACTGCACCAAATAATTTATTTTCAGATTTCGTAGGATTTTGTGTATAAAACAAATGTGTCTGTTTGTTTGTTGGTCAGTTTCTCGGTTTGTCAATAAAGAATACACAAAAACAACAAAACCGATTTACATCAAACTTGATGGAAGGATTGGACACATTACATTTTGGTGCCGATCTGGATCAAGGGGCAGGTCCGGGTGTTTCATTTCACTTTCTACAACAATGAAAAATAGGGTGCTTCAACATTTTTGTTAAAAAAATTAGGCATATTTAGGGGACTGATATTACACACACACACACACACTCAGACACACACTCGTCCACGACCTCTCTGACAGACACCATCCATTCGGCACCCCTCAGTAACCCTGGTGCCAGTCTTGTGCCACCTTGACGCCAGGCCTGCCAAACTTATGTCACATCGGAGCAGACCCCGTGTCAACTCCTCACAGGACATATGCCAACCCGCTGCCCTCCGCACGCCAGCCTCACGCTGCATCGGCGGCAATTCTTAGACAACAATATGCCAAACGGAGGGACCTCTGCTTGGCCCGGCCTCGGTGAATCCCACCAGGCCGACGCTGCCCACTGGAAGAGGAAGAGGTCGTAAGTGGCTCGTGAATTAAGGGGTTCAAAGGCAAAGCTGTTGTTTTGTTTTTCTTCTTCGCTGGATGCAATTAGCAGCGAAAATCCTGCTTCTCCCGAGCGCCGCTTAAGCTCTAATCTCAGAGTCTGTGGGTTCCCTCCAGTCTGCCCGTCGTCTACCAGCCTGCCCCCCCCCCCAAAGCCCCTCACCTCTGCCTCTCCCTCACTCACCATCTCTCTCTCCTGATGCCTGCTGGCACTTTGGGAGCGGTGCCCCTCCAATCCCTGTGCCCCCCCCTTCACCACCCTACTCCACTTCCCTAACTCTAACCCCCCCTATCACCACCACCACCACCACCACCTCCCATCCTCCTCTCCCTCTCTCTCTCCCTCCCTCCTCCTCCTCCTCTGGATGCCAGCCGACGGCCCTCACAGTGTGGCACGCCATCTGCTGCCGCCCGCCCCGGCAACCCATCCACCCAACCCCTCCTCGCTAACTCTAGCCTACCCTCGCCCACCCCCCCACCCCTGCAGACAGCAGCTACCCACAATCCCCCTCTGCCTCGGCCGCGCGGCGCACAGAACAGGAGGCTTTCGCACAGATCACTTCATCCCCTGATGCCCCCGCCAGAAAGGAGGAAGCTGAGGAGAGGGTGCGTTTGTTTGTGTGTGTGTGTGTGTGTGTGTGTGTGTGTGTGTGTGTGTGTGTGTGTGTGTGTGTGTGTGTGTGTGTGTGTGTGTGTGTGTGTGTGTGTGTGTGTGTGTGTGTGTGTGTGTGTGTGTGTGTGTGTGTGTGTGTGTGTGTGTGCGTGTGCGTGTGTGTGTGCATGGTGGAGGCGGCGGGGGGCCTTATAGACAAAGTAGTCAGGCTTTTGGTTCAGTGTGGAAATAAAAAAACAACACACATACATATACTCAAAAGCGCTCAAGTTCCTTTTTGGGTTTCTTGCTGAATTTGCATTCGGAAGTTATCGGCTGTGGCTTTCTCTGTCTCACACACACAGACACACACACAAGCACTGGGTAAAACATCCTTTAATCTAGGTTTTTAGTTAACTTTTATGCTCACACACATCTTGGTCACACAATAGTTAAAGTTAAAGGGTCAATCTGTTGGTTATGGACCCTATCATTTACATGCAACTAGTATCTGGTTTGAATCCTGTGCGTATCCATGGCCTGTTTTGAAAGAACTTCTTCTGCACCATCAGTCACATGATTAAGAATCTATTTTGTAATTTCAAATATGTGCGATGGTTTCATGGATTGACAGGCAACATGAATTTTGGAATGACGCGAGGTTCCTGTCTTGTATTTTGAATTTTCATGTTTCTGTGACCTCTCCATCTATATTTAGATCACAGATTGTGCCTGGAACAAAACGACACTATGCTATATTTTTGCCGAACAAAAATTAGCCGCCATGCCGAAGGAGCAGCTGACAGGACGGTGAAATCATAAAAAAACGTCGATAGATACAAGTGCACACGATGATGCCGTTCAGGATGAGACGGCATCTTGGTGTCGGAGTTCTCTGATCACCGTTTAGCTTTGAAAAAGAGAGAGACACGGGAAGAGGGACATCAAACTATTGCAGGATATCATGAGAGAGAGAGAGAGACAGGGAGGGAGAGAGAGAGAGGTAGAGAGAGCGGTGCTCCATCCATCTTGTGTGGGTATGGAGTCTCATGGCTGGCACTCTATCCATCAATGAGCGCAACATTAACTCTCTGGATCAGAACCAACATCCCCAGATCTCTCTCCATCTCTCTCCCCCTCCCCTCGCTCTGCTAAATACACACACCAACACACTCACTTAGTATTCCACTGCCATCCACGAAAAACCTCAACATCCACCTCTCCACCTTCCTCTCTCTCTCTCTCACTCTCACACCAGGACCCCGTTGAAATCAAAGATATTTTTAAACATTTGCCCGGCCGCTGAGTTTCCCCTCATCTCTCCATACCTCCGCCAGCCCAGAATCTAACCTCCTCAGCCCCTCTGATGTCTGGGCTTGTCTCAATTCACCTCCTCTTTTTTTCACCCTCTCCAGATCTCCTCTCCACCGAGCTGCCTGATCCGCTCCTCTCTTTGTCTCTCTCCCAGTCGGTGTTAATAATTTAACTACTGAGCTGCTGCAGAGCTGGCTCCCGTCCAGAGCTCAGATTGGCACTGTCTGTCTATTTATGACACTGTGTGGCGGCGCACATGTGTGGGATGTGCAAGAGTGAGAGGAGGACTATGTGTGTGTGGGGGGGTGAGGACATGCATGTGATTCCCTATTAGTCTTCAGCCAATGGCAAATTAGCCTCCAAAGCCACAAGACTGTCGCCTAGATTGAAGTTAGTAAGAAAGACGAGGCCCAATTCTTCCTCCAAGGACGTGATTATTAAAGTTCCTATTCACACAGTGTGGTTAGTGTGTGGGACACGTCGATGACAGCCAATCACAAGAAAGGATATGTGTTAATAGCTAGTTTAACTTGTGATGCAATACCTTTTTCTTTTAATGATACAGCTAACGAAGATTTGATTTGATATATTTTCTTTCTTTTCTGTATAACGTTGCATTTGTTTTTTTCTGTTTTCCTTTTTCTGTTGTTACCTTGTGTTTTTTTTTTGTTTGTTCCTGAAGTTATATTGCCCAATCCATGTCTGTCTGGACACATTGGTGTTGATTGTTGTACTCATGTTTACCTCCTGTCTCTGTAATGTCCATTCAGCATTGAACTTATATATATATATTGAAAATCCTTCAATAAACCGATTTTGATTTGAAAAAGGCCATGTTGCTTTTCCAGCTTGGTTAGCAAAAAAAAATGATACAGCTAACAGACCTGTTGTTTCACATTCCGAATGAGTCTGTTGTGATGTGAAAATGTGATGCTCATCATATTCTTATTTTTACACTCCCCTGTTTAAAAGAAATCCAGAGAGATGAATGACACAGAACTCCGCTATCGAGGATCAAGGAGGGAGATAAGGAGCAGTAAAAGTAAAGGATAAATCTATGAAATGAGGATGTGTCGTATCAGGAGGAGGAGGAGGAGAGAAGGACAAGTCTTAAGGTCAGATTTGAAGCTACAGTACCTATAATGTCCAAAAATCCACAGTCCAGAGACCTGAGAGGAAAACAAATGACATAAAATTCCTCGTTTTAAGGTGAGCAGAGAAAGACCAAGAACATGCAAAATCAAGTATTTCTATATGCAAATGATGTTGGTTTTGATGTTTTTTAGAGTGCAAAACAGATTAAATATTTGTGTTGAATGATACAAAAGACTTTGTTCTCCATTCATCCCCCAAATCTGTTCTCTCCACGTTAACCTGAACTCACTCTACAGTCTCCGGATTCGGCAGATCTGAAAAAAGAAAACGAGGTGACATTTCCGAAGCAAGTGTGTGACACGGTGTGAATCTCGATGCCACCTCCCACACCTCTCACCCTCCTACCATCCTGCCCACAAGAGAGAGATCTCCGCCGGGTAGAAAAACCAGCAGCGAGCCAGCAGCTCACGATGTCTTTTCATGTATTCATCCCTGGTGTCATCAATCTTCTTCAGAATCAGCAGTCATACTTTTTTAAAGATCACTTACATCAGGGGATTTCAACCGGGGGTCCGCGGCCCCCTGGTGGTCCGCGATGGCATTGCAGGGGGTCCGCGAAATTTGCTTTGATATTTCAACACATTTCCAGATTAATCGTGAAAATTGTGAAAAATATCTAAACTAAGAAGAATATGTCTATAATAATATAAAGGTGCTGGTGATCGTGAGGTTAAACTTAAGTAGGCCTCAATTGTTTGTGAGATATTGTATGATTATCATTTGTCACATATACTTTGTCATCTCCCCTCTTCAGTTGTAGCCAAAGTTTATGATGATTGTTATTGATCACCGTTACTTTAACATTCTCTCAACATGTCAGCTACATGTCTGTACATTTAAGTCATGAACGTTATATACTGATGTACATATGGTTCTGAGATGCAGTACAACTACAAACTGCATTTTAATTTTGTTTTCAATTCTTAAGCACTGAAAATCAAGCGTTTTTGTTGTTTTTTACACAGATTTTTCTAGATTTGTTTGAGGTTGTTAAATAAAACCAACATGGAAAACCAAATGTTAAAACTTCCTTCTATCCACATGCACGCACGCACACACACACACACACACGTAGGCATGCGCGCACATAGGCACATCAGTGGGCCACGGATTACTTTCTAGTCAGAATGGTGGTCTCTGGGACAAAACCAGTTGAAAACCCCTGACTTACATCATCAAGAAGAAAAAAGTGCATTTCCTGAGGCAAATTTTTTGGTTTGCAACCCAAAAAATGAGTTCTAGGATTTACTCGTCCTTGACCTTGTCATATTTATCATCGATGTTTATCATATTTATTGCTTTTACACTTTTAAAGTTTATCTTCTGTTATCGTCTCTAAAGTGTAGCCAACAGATAGGGATCGTCTTCATTTGTTTTGCCACGGATCTCTCGATAAAACTTCAAAATATTGTGTTCACTTGCAGATCTGGTGTGTTGATGTGGCGTTAAGGCCCTCAGTGGGATTCATAGTAAACAGACATATGCAAGGCCGCCCACCGCTCCACCTTATCTAAATTTGATATCTCATAAGGGCCTTTCACACTTGCCGGAAACATAAACACTCCACGTACGCGGCTGCGTGTACACAGAACCTGCACTGTCATTAATTTCAAAGATGGAGGGAGGTCAGCGTAGCAGACGGTGTTTGTGTGTCTGTGTGCAAGCATGTGTGCCGGCTCGTATGGCAGTAGATGTGCTCACATATATGCATGTATGTATGTGAGTGTGCATGTCATTGGGGGGAGGGAAACATGAATGTGCGCGCGCGCACACACACACACACACTCCGGTGTTGACAGGTGGCTGTGGTAAAGAGGTGGTCCCTGAGCTGGGGTCTGCCTGTCTCTGGCTGAGAGAGAGAGGAATAAAAAGCTCCCAGCAGCTGTCGCCCTAATTCCTCTAACACGGTGCTTGTGCTCTGATTAGAAAACAGATCTGGCCTCTAATTTACTCCTGACACCAACTAATGCTCTATATCTCAATTGCTCCGTCCCTGCTCGCCACTGGCCTGCGTGGCCGGACAAGCACACACACACACACACACACACCTTGGTGACTCAGGGGGCCAAGAGACACGCAGGAAGAAAAGCACACTTATAGGTGCAGACAAATCAGGCACCTGAGCGTGACTAGCGAGAGGAGGGGCGCTCATCTGGAGTCACCTCCACACATCACGCTCAGGCATTCAGACGTGAGACTGGATTGTTCTTCTGCTCAGTCTGTAACTCAGCTAAGTGTGCTGCTTTGTGGACGGAAGCCTCAAGGTACCAAATTTGTCCTAGTATGTAAAACAATGTTCCACTGAACAGTTGATTCACCCACTGGAGTTTTCTCCCGAACGGCTCATAAAACAAACCCGTGGCTGGAAATGTTCCCTCAGAGCTGTGGTCGCCTCCATTTTTTTGGCTTTGAATTAAGCTGCGTCTGCACAGGAGCCACATCACATATGTTGCATATGTCTACAGGCTGTGAACAGTTCAAACACGAGTTGATTATTTTCCCCTCTTGTGGTGTTTTCATTTCTAGTTATTCCCAGATCCCGTCTGGTGACTGAGGGTGACCGGGTCTCTGCTGTCAGAGCCGCCAAACCGTGGAGCAGTCACGGATGAGACATGCAGCCAACGTCCTTAGTATCTTTAAAATCTCCCCATATTTTAGTTATTCTCCTCTGTTTTATGAACTGATTATTTATATTTTGCTTTTAATTACTGTTGTTTAAATTTCCACTTTTCATTCTGTTTAAAATGGTATTTATCATTATATTATATTGGCTGCATCCCTCATCCCTGACCCTAACAGAATGAGCAGTACAGATAATGGAAGGGTGGATGGATGGATGACATTTTATTAAACATTAAAGCTTTCCAAAGATTAGCAGAAGGAAAAATATTTGTTGCTGTCTGACAGTTTCAGCTTTATCTTTTGTCCTAATTAGGATAATGATTAAAAACCATTAAAACAAAAAAAGCTGAAATGAAGACAACAAAAAGTTCACAACGAAGCTGTCAGACTTATGTTACATCAGAGCATGTGAAAGACAA
This sequence comes from Limanda limanda, assembly GCF_963576545.1. Taxonomy (NCBI): domain Eukaryota; kingdom Metazoa; phylum Chordata; class Actinopteri; order Pleuronectiformes; family Pleuronectidae; genus Limanda; species Limanda limanda. The sequence continues at coordinate 8,934,642 of NC_083652.1, forward strand.
AATAATGTGTCCAATTCCCTCCATGCTGTGGGTTGCTAGTACAGCGATCTAATAAGTGTGATGCTGCTGTGGTAGCCTATTAAATCAATAGCTTTAGCCTCAACCTTTAAGAATATATATAACTTTGCATATTTAAATGAAGGTGTAGAAAGACGAAATCACTGTTTGGGTAAATATGTATATCTAAGCAAAAATGTGACATTGATGTATTTTAAACTAAAGAGACGAGAAGAGGAGGAACTCTCTCACACAAGAGCCTCTTATGAGACAGAAAAGACAGAATAACACAGTTACATATAGAAAAGTTCAAGTGAGTGAGTGAGAGAATTTAAAGTTCTGCCAGGTTTTCATGCCAGTGAAAGAGGAGGAGGAGGAAGAAGAGGAGGAGGAGGAGGAGAGGCCGGATGGGTGTCCGGGGTGTCTGGGTGCCGTGATGGGGTTGGCCCAGCAGGGGGCAGAGGTGTGATGCAGGGAGTGGGAGGTGACAGCTCAGTGTCACACTATAGCACACAGGGTGTCACCTCACCAGGCTGGGAGAGAGAGAGAGGGAGAGAGAGAGAGAGAGCGAGGGAGATGGAGCCGGTGAGAAAGTGGACAGGGAGTCAGAGGAATAAGGTGAGAGATCAAACTCAATGTGTGTGTGTGAGTTCATCTGAGTTTTAGACCTTGAGGATGTTTCGGTCTGTCTTTACTTCTTAGCAAACCTGTTGGAGGATTAAGATTAGGTTTATGAAATCAGGAAACACATTATGTTATCATGATGGAGACGAACTTAATGAGATATCAGAAGTGACGAGAAAACAGACACTATCATTTTACTACATCGAACCTCAATGAAAATCCTCTTTAAATGTGTGTGTTTGCTTTTTATCGGACAACCACTATGGGCTCGGTTTCTTTGTGTGAATGTGTGTATGTGTGTGTGCATGTGTGTAAAATCCTTTTTATTTCCTCTTTCTTCTCTCTCTCTGTCCCCTGTATCTGTCTCCAGGGACTCACTTGGCATCTCTCCCTACTTTTAATTCTCGCTCCTCAAACTGCTGCTGTCTGAACACAAGCTGGCGGCGCACGCACACACACACACACACACACACACACACATTCTTGGTCTCACAAATGCACCAGTGCCCCCCCCCCTCCCTCCCCTCCTACCCCAGCCCCAAATAAGCAATGAAAGACACCCACACAGTCGCCCCTCATCCGGTTGAAATGCAACACACACAGACACACACGCGTTCCTCTTTCACGTCACTGTCATCTGAAATATTGGAAGGGAGCTCACAAACATATACAAGGGACATCAGTGACAGAGTACAAGTGGAATTCAAAGAGATAAACACAAATACACACACAGTGATGAAAGACTGAGATGCTCGCAGCCTCCCAGGAAACACACACTCACTCCCACAGTCTCACACACACACACACACACATTTCATCAGTGACAGTAGCTGAGAGACACAGAGGCAGCACCCCCTCTACTCAGAATACAAATCCGGTGTGAAAGGGAAAGGCAAACTATGAGCCCTAAACAGAAATCAAGGAAGTAAAAAGGACTAGAACATTTCACGTGTATTTGTTTATTTTCAGTCCCTGCTAGCTGCTCCTTCAGTTTCAGAGCCGCCATAATAACAACACAACTGTCAGCGAGTGCTCACACAAGCAGCCGCACGGATACAAGTTCCCCAGCAAAACACACACACACACTGACAGGCAGGCAAGCCCGACTTCAAAAGCAAGAAATAAATAAATTAAAGACGAGTCTGATAGGGATGAATAAATAACACGAGGAGAGAGAGAGAGAGCAAGAGAGAGAGGCAAACAGGAAGGAGAAACGGAGAGGAAGTGATTTCTGGAAGGAGGCTGGAGGTGCAGGAGAGAGAGAGAGAGAGAGAGTGTCACACACACATCTCCAGTCTTGTTTAAGTTCAACTGAGCTCAACGGACAAAGATGGAAAACGATCCAATGATTGTTTTCATGGTCGATAAATCTGTCGATTAATTATCTTGATTAATCGATAAGTTGTTAGAAAATGGTAAAACAATGTTGATGAGTGTTCAAGATGGCCTCCTCAGACGTCTCGTTTTGTCCACAAACCAAAAGATGTTCACTTCCATCAGAGGGGGAGAGAAAGGTGGAGCGTGAGGCCGAGTCACTCGCTCGTCTTCTAAGTTTCCTTATACTGTCTTTTTTTGTAATTATTTGGAGAAGGGGTGTGAGTGTGAACGCAAATATGCAAATGAAACGGTTATTATTGCATTGCTCATCAAGCAGCGCGGAGCCGACATTAATAGGCTGATGAATATGCATGTGAATTTGTTAATTAAGTTAATTATTCTGCTGAAAATGCATTCGTCTTCCAAGGACATCTTCCCCAGGATTCCAACCTGCTCCGCTCATTAGTCATGCGATATTTTACACTGGGCGCCGGGACAAGAGGTAAGGGGAAGGAAGGGGCGGAGAGGGAGGGGGGGGTGGGCGGTGGGGGGGGGCCACCGGGGTTGATACGTCCTACAATA